>NC_079505.1:17962112-18181286 GCF_030052815.1 Hevea brasiliensis
TTGATTTTTCCTACGCTTCCTCACATAAAACCTTATCCTCCCTTCTAAGTATACACACTAAGGAGAAGTGTTTGGCAGCCAGAAAAGAGTAAGAAAGTAAAAAGAAAAATTAAAGTCTTGGTTGGCTTAGTTTGAGCTACAAGAGGTTAGTGCTTATTTATGCATATTTTCTCTCTTTATTCCGTGTTAGGGACTTAAAATGAGTATGAAATTGTAAGTCAAATGAAATAAAACTTATGTGTATGTACACCATGGAAATTGGCAGCCCCTAAGGAAGGGATAATGTTGATGGTTTGATGGATTTAAAATGGCTTAGAAATGGTGTTGATGTGTAGACATAAATTTGGAAATGGATTAGTATGCAATTGACATGTGTTGTAGACCTTGAATTTGAGCTAGGGAGGTTTGGACACCAAAAACTTGGATCTTATTCATGTGTTGGTGAATGAAAGTTTAAAATGATCAATTAGTGACCATTTGGCTGTGTATGATGAAGAATTAGTAGAGTTGTAGCTTGGGATTTGAGTTTGGCTAAGGCGCCTTGTGTGACTCGTTGTGGTCTAGATGTGAGTCCAGCCTCGTTTGGGCAGCTATAACTTGGGTTGTGTAGGTTCAATTGGTACAAGGCTAATTGGACATGAAACTAGACACATGGAATGTCACAACTTTAGTAAAGAAATCCTGCAGAAAGCCAAGAGCCAAGTTAGCCTAAAATTGCCCTAATCCGGGTGACACGCATTCTATCAGGAAAAATGACCAAATGAATAGTGTTTTATTCTGTTTAGTGCAACTCAATAATAGAAAAGGTCCAATTGACTTAAAATTTTACCAGCAGAAATCTGAGACATAGACCTACAACTTTCATGAAGAACACAAATCCAAATTCTGACCATAACCTGGTCGAATTGCCAACCAAACTTAAGTTACCATCAGCCGAGAACTAGTTTTGCCCGAGAATTTTGGATTCTGTCCAATCCGGCAGTTGGTTTTTAAAATGCTCATAACTTGACTAAAACTCCCAAAATGGAGTGATTCAAAAAGGAAATGTAACTAGACAAAAATAAGGAACAACTTTCATGAAGAACAATTTGCCAAATTCCTACTGTACAAATGACCAATGAACAGTAAACATAAGGCTTGAAATCTAAAAAATTGTGAATAATTGAACACTAAGCTTAGAAATGGTATTGGCAACTTCATATGCAACAACTTTAGAATGAAAAATGTGGTATGTTGAATATTAGACAAGTGTGCCTATTTTCTATGCAAAAGTCAACATTTTAGTTGACTAATGAAATGAATAGTAACACCTAAACTTAAATTTCAAGAATTGTAAAGTTTAAAAGTGTAACATGCCACCTAGTACACCTAGCAAGATTGGTTTGGATAGGTTGGCATGCCAATAGGGTTCAGCTAAGCGCAAAGATCTTGCACATGGCATTATGTCATTCTCGCGTGATTTCATGGCTTTTAGCCATTACGACATTATGTTGATACTCTGGCCTTGTGCCTAATGTTAATACAGCAAATTTTATTAGCTTGTTTTGTTGCACAATCGGAGACACATATGTGACCGAGTGGTGTGACGACCAAGAATACTTGATACCAGATGCCGGTTACCCGTTTATCGATCCGATGCGTCGGATTATAGGTGTACTTGGGCAACCAAAAATGAAAGTGGATAAATTAATGAAATAATGAATATAACAAGTACAAAATAAGTAAGACTACAAATACTCATCAAAAATTTATTTGCAATGAGACATCAATACATTCATCTTTGCATATTTATTTTGCAAGTTATTTCTTTTATTTTATTATTGGCACCACTAAGCATTATTGTAGCGGCGTTGCTTTTGCCATCGCGTGAGGTTACGGAGAGACCGATCGAGAGCCCAAGAGACCACGCAGATTAGGTGAGACATACCGCTGACTCTGAGATAGTGTCGTGTCTACCTGCAACGGCGTCAGGTGCAATGGTAGGACACCATAGTTTTCATTGAATTATTTTATAATTAACTTTTATTTTCTCATATGTAATTGAAACATAGTGTAATGTATTTTGGTATTAATGTAAATAGTGGAAAGCTGTGTTTATGAATGAAAAAGTGAATATTTATTTATGACTTTTACATGATTATCATGTAGATGAATAGTGCAGAAATGGAAATGTTATTGAAAAAATATTGAGATTTTGTTGATGAAATGGAGTTTGGGATTGATTAGAAAAGGAAATATTGGCGCGTGTTTTCACTTGAAAAGTTCCTAATAAGCTTGTTTTCTCCATTTTTAAATTGAGTACTTTGCGGATTTTCTATAAAATTTCTTGGAACCTCAAATAAATTTATGATTTCAATAAATGGTGAAATGAATTATATTTCACAAATTGTACTCCATAACTATGAAAAAAATTAGGAAGAATAAAAATGATTGAATTAAAATAGTGGTGTTCCGCATTTACCTTTGTGTGGCATATCTTGCTTTCTGGCCATAATCGTGCCCAGGCGGAGTAGAGGGTGTCTGCGTGTCAGCTGCTCGGAGAAATGGTTGCTCAGGGTTGGGGTATAATGAAGATGCTTTGACTGATGGAAGGTTCTAGATGAGGAACATACTCAGGGATCGGAGGTTCGACAGATCACTCGAAATGAGGAAAAGCATTTCAAAAATCACAGATGTTTTTACCAGGCTGATCATTGAAAACTTAGAAGGAGAGGATGGAGAATCTCCCTTAGGGTCATCTATCAATGTCTACACCTAGATTCCACGCTTGAAGTGCTAATCTCACCCACCACTAAGGGGCAAGAGCTTGACAATTGGGAAGCCAAGGATATCCCTATGATTTATTTTGAGTAAAGTATATTTTGTTACCAACACTTGATTACTTCGTCCATGGTGTCAAGTGTGATCCTGTAAATGGACCTCTTCTTATGATTAAACAATTAATAAATTAATAGCGCGTTTTCCCAAGCTCTTTGTCCAATATTTTCTTTTAAAAGTTCATTGTTAAAATCCAATCTTTAATATAATCCATTTTCATTTCTTCAGGACCATTGGCCAACCCAGCCATAATAATCCAATCAACTCTGAAACCCCTTATGTTAACTTTGAGAGTCCCATAATTGCCATCGATATAAGTGATCCTGAAGAAGAGCCTGTGAAAGAGCAGGGAGAAGCAGATGAACCCACTCTAGTACCCTGTGGAGATGAAATGAGTACCTTAAATTTGGGAATATAGGAAAATAAAAGGGAACTCAGAATCATGACTAATGAAGAATTAGAAGACATGATTCAATTGCTAAAGGAATTCATCGATGTATTTGCTTGGGGCAATGATGATATGCCAAGACTAGACCCTCAGATAGTCATGCATAAGATTCCTTTGATTCCTAGAAAAGTCCCAGTTAAATAAAAACTGAGGAGAATGAAACCTGACACACTACTCAAGGTCAGGGATGAAGTTAAAAAGCAATACGATGCTGGATTCCTAGAAGTGGTAAAATACCCAGAATGGGTAGCTAATGTTGTCCCCGTAATGAAGAAAGATGGCACGGTAAGGATATGTATTGATTACAAGGATCTCAATAAAGTAAGTTTGAAAGATGATTTCCCTCTCCCACACATAGATGTACTGGTAGACAATGCTGCTGGATTGGGAAGATGCTTATGTATTGACAGAGCCTCAGGGTATAATCAGATCTTGATGGATAATGACGATAAAGAAAAGACTGCCTTTATCACTTAGTGGGGAGTCTTTTGCTACTAGGTGATGCCCTTCGGGCTAAAGAATGCAGGGGCTATTTGCCAACGTGCCATGGTCACATTGTTCCATGATATGATGCATAAAGAAGTGGAAGTTTATGTGGATGACATGATCATTAAATCCAGAGGGACCGAAAGCCATGTACGAGTATTAAGAAAAGTATTCAAAAGGTTTAGAAAGTATCAACTGAAGCTGAACCCGGCTAAATGTGTGTTTGGGGCAAGATCAGGAAAGCTGTTGGGATTTATAGTAAGTGAGAAAGGAATAGAGGTGGATCCAGACAAAATTCGAGCCATTCAAGAGATGCCATCCCCAAAGACGGAAAGGGATGTGTGTAGTTTCTTGGGAAAGTTGAACTATATTTCAAGATTCATCTCTAATCTCACCGCCAAAGCTGAACCCATTTTCAAGTTACTTAAGAAGAATAATACCGCCAAGTGGGATCAAGCTTGTCAAGAAGCTTTTGAAAGGATTAAGCAGTACTTGTCAAATCCGCCGATATTGGTTCCCCCGATGACGGGTAGGCCATTAATCCTGTACATGGCAGTTCAACAAAGCTCGATGGGTTGCTTTCTGGGACAACATGATGACACTGGGAGGAAAGAAAGGGCCATTTACTATTTGAGCAAGAAATTCAACGACTGCGAGTCGAGATACTCATTCCTGGAAAAAGCCTATTGTGTGTTGGCTTGGACAGCGAATCGACTCAAACATTACATGTTGAATCATAAAACATGGCTCATCTACAAAATGAATCCAATCAAGTATGTATTTGAAAGCCTGTTCATACCTGGGAGATTAGCAAAATGGCAGGTCATACTTTCTCAATATGACATAGTCTATATGATAAGAAAGGCAGTAAAAGGAAGTGTGATAGCTGATCTCCTGGCTGAAAACCCAATCAATGATTACGAAGCCCTGGATTTTGAATTCCCAAATGAATATATTAACGCAGTGGGCAATGATGCTGAGGGTCCAAACAATGTATGGGAAATGTATTTTGATGGAGCTATCAATTTAGCCGATAATGGGATTGGAGCAGTGCTCGTTACCCCAAATGGGAAACATTTCCCAATAGCTATTAAGTTGAGGTTCAACTGCACAAACAATGTAGCAGAGTACGAAGCCTGTGTGAGTGGCTTACAGGTTGCCATTGAGATAAAGATAAAGAAATTAGAGGTGTATGAGGATTCAACTCTGATCATTTACCAAATCAAAGGGGAATGGCAAACTAAAGATCCGAAACTGGTCCCATATCAAAAATATCTCCTTGAACTAATTAAAGACTTTAAATAGATTTCTTTGACTCACCTGAGCCAGGACAAGAACTAATTTGCTAACGCCTTAGCTACTTTAGTTATGATGACTCAGATGGAGGAAGGACAAATAACACGGTTATTGCAAATCAAAGCAAGAAGTGAGCCAGCGTACTGCTTTATGATCGAAGAAGAAACAGATGGCAAATCCTGATATCATGATGTCTAGGTTTACATAAAAAATAAGGAATATCCTCCTAGGGCAAGCAAAAATGAAAGAAGAATGATCAGAAGATTAGCAATGGGATACTTCCCCAGTGGAGAAATCTTGTATAAGAGAAGCTCCAATGGAGAGTTGTTGAGATGCGTAAATGCCAAAGAAGCAAGGAGAATTCTATTTGAAACCCATGAAGGGAACTGTGCTACTCATAGCAATGGGTATATGATGGCAAAGCATATCTTAAGGCGGGGTTACTTCTGGACCACTTTGGAAAATGATTGCATTGAGTACTTCTGGAAGTGTCACAAATGCCAAATTTATGCTGATCAGATAAATGTCTTGCCTCATCAGCTCTACAATCTCGTCTCACCATGGCCTTTTGCAATGTGGGGGATTGATGTAATTGGTCTGATTAATCCAAAAGCATCTGATGGACACAGGTTCATTTTGGTGGCCATCGATTACTTTACTAAATGGGTCGAAGCTACCTCATATGCTCACATCACTCAAAACACCTTTCTGAAATTCCTTAAGAATAATGTTATCTGCTGGTATGGTCTTCTTGGAGAGATTGTCACTGATAATGCTAAGAATCTAAATGGTCCAAGGATTCAGAATTTGTGTGATCAGTACAAGATACGACACCTCAATTCATCACCATATTGACCCCAAATGAATGGAGCTGTAGAAGCTGCCAATAAAAATCTCAAGCAAATAATCGGAAAAATGACAGTCACTTATAAAGATTGGCATGATATGCTTCCCTTTGCCCTTCATACCTATCGGACTACGGTACGAACATCGACCGGGGAAACTCTATATTCGCTACTTTACGGGATGGAAGCTGTATTGCCAATAAAGGTAGAGATTCCTTCTTTAAGGGTTTTAAAAGAGGCAGAACTAGATGAAAAGGAATGGGTTCAATCAAGGTTAGATCAGCTAAATTTTATAGATGAGAAAAGACTGACAGCAGTATGCCACGAGCAGTTGTACCAAAGAAGAATGGCTAGAGCATTCGATAAGAATGTACGCCTGCGCGAATTCCAATAAGGAGATCTAGTTTTAAAGAAGATCCTTCCTAATCAAAGCAATTCCCAGGGCAAGTGGTCACCAACTTATGAAGGTCCTTATGTGGTTAAAAAGGCATTTTCTGGCGGTGCACTCATCTTAACTCACATGGATGGGGAAGAATTGCCAAGGCCGGTAAATGCGGATGCTGTAAAAAGATATTATGCATAAAAAAAATTAAAAAAAAAGGTGGGAGTAAAAACTTGAAAGGGCGCTCCTAGCAAAATGAGGGAAAGGAGGAGAAAACCTGAAAGGGCGCTTTCTGCAAAATGAGCAAAGGGTAAAAATCCAAAAGGACGCCCCAGAAAAGAGAGTAAAAAAAAAAGGGGGAAGCTGGGAGTGAAAACCCGAAAGGGAGCTTCTAGTCGAAGATGGCGAAGAAACAAGGAGGATCTCGAGATCAAGGGACAGTAAATTACACAGAATGCTTTTCAGAAGGTCACTTAAAATGCTGGTAGTTGAGAGACCTCAAAGTTAACTGAGGACATTTATGAGATTTATCTCTGTACTCTTAACCATAAATTGTACCTTTATTCTTTTTAATGATTATCTTCTTATGCCATGAATAAATTTGTGCATATCTCGTCTACCTTGGTTTATGCGCTATTAATTTGTTGAATGCTTTCTTATAAGATGAGAATCTAAACACAGGTAACTTCATATACTTTATTTTGAGATTTACAGAAGGGCAAACAATTATCAGGCACTTAGAGCATCTATGAAGTAAAAAAAAAAAAACTTGCAAGGACGCTTCCTGCAAAGCAAGCAAAGGGTCAAAAAAAAAAAAAAGAGGTGGGAGTGAAAACTCGAAAGGGCGCTCCTAACAAAATGAGGGAAAGGAGGCGAAAACCCAAAAGGGCGCTTTCTGCAAAATGAGCGAAGGGTGAAAATCCGAAAGGATGCCCTGGAAAAGTGAAAAAAAAAAAAAACTAAGAGTGAAAACCCGAAAGGGCACTTCTAGTCAGAAATGGTAAAAAATAAGGAGAGAGCCAAAAGGGTGCTGGAGGAAATCATGGGCCAAGCCTCGAAACTCGTTCTGACATTTTCCATCAATCATTTATCTTCGGGATCTTGTTAAGTAAACTTTATCTGGAAGAACACCCTGCATCAGATTTGCTTTGTGAGCATTTAAGGTATATACACAAAGCTTATTTACAATAATTGGTTAAGTCAGCTTCAAGTTGATTTTAATTTTTAGCATTAATTTTTTATTATCAACCTCTGGATTCAAGATCCAAGTTGATTTTAATTTTCAGCATTTATTTCCTGTCATCAACCTCTGGATTCAAGATCCAAGTTGATTTTAATTTTCAGCATTTATTTCTTATCACCAACCTCTGGATTCAAGATCCAAGTTAATTTTTAATTTTTAGCACTTTAATTTCCTGTTATCAACCTCTGGATTCAAGATCCAAGTTGATTTTAATTTTTAACATTAATTTCCTGTTATCAACCTCTGGATTCAAGATCCAAGTTGATTTTAATTTTCAGCATTTATTTCTTGTCATCAACCTCTGGATTCAAGATCTAAGTTGATTTTAATTTTCAGCACTTTAATTTCCTGTTATCAACCTCTGGATTCAAGATCCAAGTTGATTTTAATTTTCAGCATTTATTTCTTGTCATCAATCTCTGGATTCAAGATCCAAGTTGATTTTAATTTTCAGCACTTTAATTTCCTGTTATCAACCTCTGGATTCAAGATTCAAATTGATTTTAATTTTTAGCACTTTAATTTTCTATCATCAACCTCTAGATTCAAGATCCAAGTTGATTTTAATTTTCAGCATTTATTTCTTGTCATCAACCTCTGGATTCAAGATCCAAGTTAGTTTTAATTTTCAACACTTTAATTTCCTGTTATCAACCTCTGGATTCAAGATCCAAGTTGATTTTAATTTTCAGTACTTTAATTTCTTGTCATCAACCTCTGGATTCAAGATCTAAGTTGATTTTAATTTTCAGCATTTAATTCCTGTTATCAACCTTTGGGTTCAAGACCCAAGTTGATTTTAATTTTCAGCATTCTAAGTTTCCAGTTATCAACCTCTGGATTCAAGATCCAAGTTGATTTTAACTTTTAGCACTTTAATTTCCTATCACCAACCTCTGGATTCAAGATCCAAGTTGATTTTAATTTTCAGCACTTTAATTTCCCATTACCAACCTCTGGATTCAAGATCCAAGTTGATTTTAACTTTTAGCACTTTAATTTTCTGTCACCAACCTCTGAATTCAAGATCTAAGTTGATTTTAATTTTAGCACTTTAATTTCCTGTTATCAACCTCTGGATTCAAAATCTAAGTTGATTTTAATTTTTAGCATTTATTTCTTATCATCAACCTCTGGATTCAAGATCCAAGTTGAATTTAATTTTTAGCATTTATTTCTTATCATCAACCTCTGAATTCAAGATCCAAGTTGAATTTAATTTTCAGCATTTATTTCTTGTCATCAATCTTTGGATTTAAGATCTAAGTTAATTTTAATTTTCAGCATTTATTTCTTGTCATCAACCTCTGGATTCAAGATCCAAGTTGATTTTAATTTTCAGCACTTTAATTTCCTGTTATCAACCTCTGGATTCAAGATCCAAGTTGATTTTAATTTTCAGCATTTATTTCTTGTCATCAACCTCTGGATTCAAGATCCAAGTTGATTTTAATTTTCAGCATTTATTTCTTGTCACCAACCTTTGGATTCAAGATCCAAGTTCATTTTCATTTTCAGCATTAATTTCTTGTTATCAACCTCTGGATTCAAGATCTAAGTTGATTTTAATTTTCAGCATTTATTTCTTATCATCAACCTCTGGATTCAAGATCCAAGTTGATTTTAATTTTCAGCACTTTAATTTCCTGTTATCAACCTCTGGATTCAAGATTCAAGTTGATTTTAATTTTCAGCACTTTAATTTCCTGTTATCAACCTCTGGATTCAAGATTCAAGTTGATTTTAATTTTCAGCACTTTAATTTCTTGTTATCAACCTCTGGATTCAATATCTAAGTTGATTTTAATTTTCAGCATTTATTTCTTGTTATCAACCTTTGGGTTCAAGACCCAAGTTGATTTTAATTTCCAGCATTCTAAATTTCCTGTTATCAACCTCTGGATTCAAGATCCAAGTTGATTTTAACTTTTAGCACTTTAATTTCCTGTTACCAACCTCTGGATTCAAGATCCAAGTTGATTTTAATTTTCAGCGTTTTTCAACCTCTGGATCCTAGTATCCCAGCCGCCCAAAATATGGTTCTAAATCTTTACATGATTCCTATACAAGAGAATTTCATTCTCTTTAATAGAAATTATGTAAAGAGGGGCAGCTGTAGACACCATATTTTGGTCGACCCTCAAATGCATAACTTAATATACAATTATAATGAAGTTGTAATTTCAAATGTTTTCTTGAATGGATTTTCTATCTTAATGTTATCCGTTCTCAACTACTGACCCGATCACAGGTCACTCATCTGAACTCAGCAATGGTTTGTCTTTGGAATAACTCGATCTCACGTTCAAGTTAGGTTGTTTTCTGATCTCTTCATCTTTATTCGACGTGTTCGGATCGATATTGGATCTTCAAACCATCTGATCTTACATGCTATTATTTTCTAATCTCACTATGTTCAAATACCTCAAAATTCCAAATTGTGTATGGTTTGGTGATCAGGTATCTCACTCGAATTGTTCAAACATTTCTTAACAAAGTTAATTTTTATCCGATCCCTAAATAATGGTTCCGATCCTAATAAGCCTGAGTCATTTTCAAATCTTTACAATTTTACGAAATCACTCTTCAAATGTTTCAAAGTTTTAGTTGATATTCGGTCACGGCACCGACTGATCTCATATTCATGTGTCTCTCTAAGTAGTCTTATGTTTTATGATTAATAACAAATCTCAAGTTTAACGTTCAACTTTATTCAGTACTCACGCAACTTAGTTTGATGTTTTCCGATCTCATCCAGAAAATTGAGCATGAAAAAGCTTAATTCATTTCAAAATAGAAAATATACAAGTCATTTGGCAGGAGGGTCTCCCCTAACCTGCTCTTCAAGTACATTTTCGGTTTCATCATTCCCTCTCTCCTCTCTCTCAGGCTCCCCCTCGCTATCATCTTCAGCTCTCGGGACGAGATCCTCCATCCAGGAGAAGTCTTCCTCAGGATAGCGCTTCACGAGCTCGGCCAGAAGATCGCCATGAGCATTCACATAAGCACCAGCCTCTCTCGCCAGGACCTCTTTTCTTTTGCCTTGATCTCTTCAGTAAGTCGAGTGACATCGGCAGATTGGCAGGCCTAAGCATCTTCAAGTTCCCGCTCCAGTTCAGCTATCCTTTCCTCGTAAGACTTCGTCCGATCTTCTATCTGGGCGATGTGGTCCTGAGCAGTAGAGAGTTGGGCCTTGGCGGTAGCTGCGTCCTAGACCGCCTTCAGAATCTCCTGTCTCAAGAGATGAGCCTTTTCTCTGATCATATGCTGGTTCGCAATAGTCTCCAAACCCAAGCTCATCGTCTGAGCCAGGAGATCGTCAATGCTATCCTGGGCCAATCTATTCCGATCTTCTTGAAAAAAGATGGTGGCGCCCAGGACCTTGGCTAGATCAGGATTACCCCAAACTGAACGGTTCCTTTCCAGAGAATGGATAAGGACCTGAGCACCTCGAGAGAGTGTCCTTACGACTAGTCGGGAAGGCCCCCCTTCTATACTTGAAGAGACCAGTGGAGGTGGAGGTTCGGCTTATCGAGGTGGAGAAGGAACGATCTCTACCTCTGAGGCTGGCTACTCTAGAGGTCAGAACGGAGAGCTTGGTACTTCTACCAAGTCCTACCTCGGCGTCTGAGCAGTAGCAGCAACAACTTTCATTTCTCGCACTTTCTGGGTGAGCTCCCTCTTTCGCTTGCTGCTCTCCTTTGCACTCTCGCCTCCCGCCATACCTGCACAGATAACAAGTTAGTGAGATCACCAAAGTTAGGAGACTGAAGATCTAGATTATACCAATCTCGAAGCCAAGGTCAGAGAGTTGCAGCTCATAGTCCTCATGGGCGATCACTTGCATTAACCACCATTTCAGTTCGGCCATAACCGCATCCAAACATGAGTACTTATGAGTGGCCGCCTGATCCTTCAACTCCTTTACCATGGCGTCCTTGTCCTTATTTAGGGCGATCTTCTTTAGAACTGAAGGAACCAAATACTGCCAACTACGTGGAATGCCCTCAAAGCCATTTGGGTCCTTACTCCTCAGTATGAAAAAATGATTTTTCCAGTTTTTCAACCAGGAAGGGAGATCGGTGAAGAGCCTACAGTTTGGCTTGGCTTGGAAAAACCAAAACTCATCGTCTTTTCACCAAGCGAGCCTATGCAACTCGGCAAAAACCTTCGCCGTGGGCTCGAGCTTTTTAGCTCGACATAAACCTCTGAAGGCCACTAGAGTGGGCCAGGAGTTCGGATGTACCTGGGCTACACAAACATGATGGAACTTCAGAACGGCTCTATAGAATTCGTTAAGGGGAAATCGAAGCTGGGATTTTAATTGTTCTTCATACACCATGATCGGGTCGGTTTCTTCAGAGAAATGATCGGCTCCAAGATCGCCATGACATCTGATAAGTTCGAAGGAGTCAGTTGGAAGGTTGTACTCTAGGCTAATAGACTGAAGATCGGTCTCCTTGAGGACCGATGGCAACTCATCCACGGGTAAGTTCTCTTTCCTTGAAGACGACGCTTGTTTTGACTTGGTCACTCGACCATGGACCGGGACGATGGTCGTAGAAGGTTCAGGTCGCTCACTCGGTCTGGCCACTTCACCTTCGTCCGATGTCCACGAAATGTGAACAAAAGGAGGACTGGCAGCTCTCTGACCATCGGTACCGCTCATTTTCGAAGATAAAGATAAAATTGGTCAGAAAAAAATTAAAGCTCTTACCGGAGTGTAAAACGGTGCCGGAAAACTTTAGAAAGCAGGAAAGAATGTCGTAGTTGCTCAGAGAATCTTAAAATGGCGTAAGTAGGCAAATGGCTAACACTCCTCCCTATTTATACCTGCCCGAGCATTAAATGCTCACGAAGCCCCAAGAGACGCATCGGTTAACGGGATTGGATTGTTTTAATGACTCATCAAAGGTGAATTCTAGAAACGTGGCAGGGAGATCGGATATTTAAAGAGCGGTCAGGAGAGATCGGTCAATGAGTGTGAATTGTGAAGATCAGATCGGACACAGTCATAAGAGATCGAAAAATAATGCAATAATAAAATAAAATAAACAATCAATTTTGAATAAATAAAACTTCATTTCATTTCCAAAAGGTCAGATTACATTATTTGGGCGATCTCTCAAGATCAACAATTACAAATTTCCCTTCACTAAATTCTACCTATCTTGTTCATGCAGTTCGTACCACTCCCGATTTCAAGATGTCGTTCAAGAGATACATAGAGATTAGGAAGGTAGCTCTCGTCAACTATGGCAAGGACTACGAGAAGCACGGTGTCTTCGTCAATGTCATCAATTAGAACCGAGCTACAATCGGGAACCCTAAGATGGTTAGGAGCCAAATGAACTTGAAGAGGTGGTCACCGATATTAACATTGAAATTAGTAGTCCCCTTGTCAGAGATCGGTCTGCAAGCTATACTAGTAAGCCGATCCGAGATCGGCGCGATAATCAGTTTCGACCTTGATCGGTCAATTAGTCCAGTTCCCTCATCCTCATCAGATGATGCCCTCATAAACCTCTGATCACCGGAATTGTTCATTTTCAGGAGATGGACAATGAAAACATTCGGAAAAAGATCAAGGTGGTTGTCGTGAGAAGAAATTTGGCCAGAAAAGCCAAGAACGGGAAAGTAACACATTGAAAATTCACTAGACAGATGTGTGAAGGACAAAATTCTCTTGCATATATATAGGGCCTTGGCATTTATTAGGTGCAGAACTCGAAGCGGTTCATCGGTAATCGGAGGATTTATTGCTTTGACTGATATAGGTCGGAATCAAGAAATAAGAGAGATCGGGTAAAACAAGGAACAATCTATAGAGATCAGAGGTGATGGAGGAGTCCAACCGTTCCCAATCATAACCTTTAATTTATGAGTTTAGCCCTTGCCGTTGGATTGTAGGCGGTTAAAGTAGCCCAGTACATTCCAATCTACACCGTTGATCATAATTGTAAGGACGGATTTGAAGCCCTTAGATCAAAAGTAAATAACTAATTCAGCACCTTTTGTTCCCAACCTTCGGATCCATTCTGTAAGGCGTAACTCCTAACTATTGGATGAAAAGATGAAAGGACAGGAATTTGGAATGCAATCCTAACCTTCAATTTTGATCCTCTTTAATTCTGGAATGTAGGATTATGTCCTTTGGGATCCTAACCCTTCATTTCCTCTTGCTAAAAATCTTGACCCTCTATCTCCGAGCACCCATCTCCTATAAATACCTGCATGCAATGCTATGGAGGTAGCGGTGATTATTAAGGAAAAACCCTAGAATTTTGCTATAGCTTTATTTTCAATCAGAAACTCTCAAGGTTCCTAGAGACTTTAGAAACAAGTTTTTTAAAGAACCTTATCGCGGAAGCTATAGGCCTTGCAATCCATACCCTGAACAACCGTGCACCATCTTGAAAACTCAATCACCACCTGTCAAGAAGATCTCATTTCAATCATTTGTGACTCCTCAAAATCACCTTACCGTCTCAGTTTTAGTGGCTTCGGATTCACAAGGGCATCGGTACCAGCTTACTCATTATTTCAGCCTTTTCTATAGGTAAGTGCTCAACTTATCATTCTCAAATGTTCATGACATAAAGTCTTTGTTAGATTCTTCATCACAACAAATCTTCAGAATAAGTTTACGTCGAATTGGACTTATTTCACCTTTTTTTGTGACGTTCGCGAGTTTTACCTTTTATCTTTACGTTGTCCTTAATTTCTTTATGTTATTTCGTGTAAAAAAAAGATAGTTCAGGACACTGATATTCTGTAAGTACTGTAAGGAGTACGGATGGGAGAAGACAATATGGAGATTCCTGATCAGGATAAAAATTATTAGGAATAGTACAGACAAATTGAGAGGTTAGCTACTCATACTAGCTCTGAAAAACAGGAATGAGGTCAGAATTCGGGATGAAGCTCGGACGGGAAACCTCCGAAATAAGATGTCTAGAAGACTCCAAGTCAGAAGTCATAATAAGCTGAGGAAAGTTCAGATAAATAAATCATGAGATCGAAAATTAAAAATCTAGGATAATATGGAAAGCGAGAGGCAATGCGACTAATGCTCTCACATATAGTAGGGTCAAACGAGTTCGGTCCCACGACCGAGACCTTTTAAAATTCACTTTTGACAAATTAGAAGGGAACCAGGAGAGAGTCCTCTCCTGAATCCTCTCAACAAAAGTTCTAATAAAAAAACATTTTAAGAGATCGGGAGAGAGTCCTTACCCGAATTCTCTTAGCAAAAATTCTAATAAAAAACATTTTAAGAGATCGGGAGAGAGTCCTTACCCGAATTCTCTTAGCTAAAACTCTAATAAAAACATTTTAAGAGGTCGGAAGAGAGTCCTTACCCGAATCCTCTCAACAAAAGTTCTAAAAAATATTTTAAGAGATCGGGAAGAGAGTCCTTACCCGAATTCTCTCAGCAAAAATTCTAATAAGAATATTTTAAGAGATCGGGAGAGAGTCCTTTCCCGAAATCTTTTCAATCAAAATTTTAATATTACTAACGCCTAAATACCGAGGTACATAATATGTGAGCCGAGAATCCTCCTCATTCATTACGAATCTTTAGGGACCCAAATAACACCTCTTTAGAATTAGAATCCCAATTCAAAGCGAAAAAATTAGATAAAATATGTAACAAATCAAATAAACAAAACACCAATTCACTGTAGGGTCATCCCATGCACCTGTGTTCTTGGGAAACCCAAAATGGTGAGATATTAAACGCTCCTTTTATAAAAAATAAGGACCGATATCATGACTCCAAACACCCCCCCCCCCAAATTATCAATCGTAAGTTATTAAGAGCATATTGTTAAATTTGTCGACCCTCGTTAAGAGACGAGGTGGGGTGCCTAACACCTTCCCCACCCGTGAACGGACTCCGAACTTAGAATCTCTGTTTCGAAAGTAGTTTTTATTTTCAGTAATGGTTTCCTTTAATTTCCCTTAAAATTAAAGTGGTGACTTCTCACTTTTTCCACTTCGGTGAGAATCGTCCGGCAACCGCAAAACCCTTGCGACAATTACCATTAGATCCTTAAAAATTTTTAAAATTTCAGGATGGCCCAATACCTCCCTTGGCCACAAACATGGCTCCGTCGCTGCCCATTGCTATGCTCTTAGTCTACCCTGTTAAAATATAAATTTTGGCTAACGGAAAGGTTTTCATAATATGGTTGGAAGGTCAAAAAAATGTTTAATTTTTTTAATATAATTAATTTTGATTCATATTTAAATTTAAAATTTCACAGTCTTAAACCAAGCTTAGCATTAGCTCGATTCATTTATAATATCATAAATGAGTTTGAATAAGTCCACCTTAATTTTAATATATTTAATATGTGTTAAACTCAAATTATAATATTAAATCTCAAAAAGACTTCACGGTAACCATAAGACAATGTTGGAATTAAAAATTCTGTTATAATAGGCACGTAACTTTAAAATACATATGCAATTGTACAATTGCACTATATAGAAAAAAAATAATAATATAAGATTTATGTGATTCGATCGTAAGATCTACATTCATAGACAAGATAAGAGTAAAAGTTCTACTATGATAAAAAAGAGCCATAACTTTCAAACTCTAATCTCATTGTGTTTCTCGAACATATAACAAATCTGCTGCAAAGGGTAGAAAATATAATATTTATACTGATCCATATCAGTTTATACCCTCCGCTACTACTACAGACCTCACTTTTTATTACAATCGGATTGCAACATGAAACTTTCAAATCAGATCACAATTTAGGTTCATAAAAATATATTTAAAATTTATGCTACATAAAATAACAAATTCCAAAGATATGGGTACCAACCTTTTGATATTCTATTGTAGTCCTTTTCAAAAATTAACATTCATATTTCACATGGAGCAGTAACCTATGATATAGTAATAAGGTATTGAATCTTTCTATGATTTCCATTTAGTCATTTTCTTAATTTCTTTTTCTTCTTCATGAAAGACTCCAAGTAAGTTGTCACTCACCAATTTAGTCCTTTAGTCCTTTCCTTTTCTTATGGATGTTAAAGATTTTTAGTCTTTCTAATTGTTCTGAAAAATATTATTATTATTTTTTTAAGTTTAAGGTTATACACATATATGAATATTTAATGAAGAAAATATATATAAATAATAAATTATAATTATCATCACCATACTGATAACTATAGATGGCAATGGATCAAATATTAGTGGGTACCCAATTGAACCGAACCTTAATAAAACAAGATTTAATAGTATATAATTAGATTTGTGATGGATTGGAGTTTAAAGAATAATATCAGTGTCGAATTTGCATTTTACATGTTGGGTATTTAATATATGAATCTATTTATACAAATAATTAATTAAATGTGAAATATATATTTTTATAATAATATTTATAAATCTTTATACATTATATTTTAAATAAATACAATTTAAATATTTTATAGAATTACTAAATTTTCAAAACACAAATTAATAATAAAAAATATTTTTTATGTTGATTATTAATTAAAATATTTAAAATTTAACAAGTTCGAATATTTTTTGAGTAATGATAATTAGATTTAGGATGAATTTAGGTCCTTAAGGATAATTTTTAATCAGATTTGGGACATATTCAAATATTGAAAATATTAAACGGGTTAAGTTTGGACATGGTGTTGTTTCCGGCTACCATTGATTACTATCCTAGGGAACTTTTTACGTGCATCAAGGTGTATACACCCATTCAATAAATAACTGACATATCATTAAAATAATTGTGAACTCTACTACAAAATATGATGGTTCCACTACAAAATACAATCTTTTAATTTTTAATTAGTTGGGTGTATAAAATAGTTTATACACCTCGGTGTAACTAAGAATTTTCTGCTATTTTCCCAACAGATAACTGATGTATTAACGAATATGTAAATGAACAATTGTAATTTTCATCACCAATAATGGTGATTGATCATTGATATATTAATGGATATACATAATTTTTATATAAACTTAATTATTTTGAAAATTAATTTTATTTTTAAAATAATAAAATCATTTTCTCTAAAAGTAACTTAATTTTTTTCTTAGTAAAAAATATTTTTTATTTATTAATTTTAAATAATTCAAATACAAATATATATATATATATATATATATATATATATATATATATATATATATTTTAAAATTTATGTTACTAAAAATATTTTTTAAAATAAATAAATCCTTTAACTAAAATTCATTAATTTAAAAAACATAAAATCAATATTCAATTCACTGGAAAACAAAATTATAGCTATAGGCATTGAATTAATTGAATTGACTGGCTAGGTTCAAATAAAAATAGACATATAAAATATTTATTAATTAAAAAAGAATATTCAAAATAAAATTGAACTTGTAATGAAAAAATTTTCATTCTAGTTATAAATAATTTTTCATATATATCCATGTAAAAAAATAATAATTATGTTATTTATCATTAATTAAAATTTAACTTGAAACAACATGGAAGAATAATAACATAATAATAAATTTTAGATTTTAAAATAATATTTTATTAATTTATGATATTTTATTAATATTTTAACTTTTATATAAAAAAATAAACAATAAATAATAATTTATAACTTATTTTAATTAAATATTATTTAATATTAATTAAAAAAAATCTCAAAACCTGAACAGTTAAGGGATTTTATTTTAAAAAATTAAATTGAATAATTAAAATAAAATAAATATTTAAATTGAAATACGGTTGGCAAAATTTACGTTATTTGGATTCGACTAGTAAAACTTGGCTACTGGACCCATGGAGTGTGGAAGGTTTCTATCAGTTTCATGACTTATTTGCTACGGAATAGAATATACACGTATGGGTGTTCACCGTTTGATTTCAATGCAAGTTTTGGTTTAAAATGATTTGAAGTACAGTTTGAAAAATGAGAGTTCAAAATAATTTGAAGGGTAATTTAGAAGCGGTTTAAGGATGGTTTAGATAAAAAAAAAATTAGAGAAAAATTTTATTGATTTAGAATTAAGTTATATTTGTAAAAATATTTTAATTTTTCTTAAAAATTTTTCAATCAAAATAAAATAAGAAAAAAGAGAATGAAATTAATTTATTTTTAAGAAAAATTTAATAAGAAAAGACTTGGACTTATTAAAAAATTAGAGATAAAATTATTTTTTTTAAAGAAATTAAAAAAAGGTGTATTCACTTAATTTTACCTATGTATCTTCTTGGGATTAAGTGATGGGGACATCATGGTGGACCTTGAAGTACCACAATTCAAAAGAGCCATAACAAAGTCAAGAGCCAAAGCTTTGCAAGCACTAATCATGGAGCAAGAAGCCCTAACACATTCGGCCAACACTATAGAGAGTCAATTGGAGTGCTTTACAATATTGCAACTATATATTCAAGCTGATCCTAGCTTGGTCGAATTAGGAGAGAACTATTTGGAGGCTTGCTGACTTGGCATGCCACGTGGCATGGCATATGGATAGTGACATGGCAGCTTGGATTATGTGGTAGCACATGTGGATGATGTGTTGGCATTCTTACCTCCCACTGTGGTTCAAGTCATTATCCATTGTACAAGTGATGAGTAGGAATTGTCATTATCCAACCTTTTTGCATTTTTAGTAAAAGCTAATTTTTCAAATTTGGTTACAAGACAATGGCAGACTTTGGGAGAAGAAATCTGACTTTGGAGGCCTTTCTTTTGTAGTTAAGGCATTCAAACAGGATAAATTTCAACAACTGTCCCTGAACTTATATAGTACCACTACAGTCTTTTAACTTTAAAATGTAACATAAAATCCCTTAAACTTTCAAATTTTGCACAGTAAAATCTCTCTGACATTCAATTACTGATTTTTCAGTTAGAAACTGATATGAATATCTCCCGCATGGCGCTTAGTCAACATTTCTCTCTCCTCTCTTATGCAAAGTGTAAAATTATTCTCTTTACACATGAAAATTATTCTGTCTATAGAGAGAAGAAAAATTCAATTTACACATAGCTTGAGAGAGAAAAGAGAAATACTAACTAAGCTCCATGCTAGAACTGTCCAGGTCAGCGTTTAACTGAAAAACTGGTAATTGGAGGTTAGAGGGATTTTACTGTATAAAATTTGAAAGTTGATGGGGTTTTATGTTACATTTTTAAGTTGAGGGACTGTAATGTTACAACTAGATAAGTTCAGGGACAGTTGTCAAAATTTATCCCATTCAAACATTTAAGGAAAGGTGTTGTGCAATAACCAGCCAAGAATAGACCATTCAGCATTTCCCATGCTTGGCCAAACAACCATATAAACTCGGATAAATTTTGACAATTGTCCCTGAACTTATCTAGTTGTAACATTACAGTCCCTCAACTTTAAAATGTAACATAAAACCCCATCAACTTTCAAATTTTGCACAGTAAAATCCCTCTAACCTCCAATTACCAGTTTTTCAGTTAGACGCTGACCTGGACAGTTTCAGCATGGAGCTTAGTCAGTATTTCTCTTTTCTTTCTCAAGTCATGTGTAAATTGAATTCTTTTTCTCTCTATAGACAGAATAATTTTTCATACGTAAAGAGAATAATTTTATATTTTGCATAAGAAATGAGAGAGAAATGTTGACTAAACGTCATGCGAGAGCTATTCACATCAGTTTCTAATTGAAAAATCAGTAATTGAAAGTCAGAGGGATTTTACTATGCAAAATTTGAAAGTTTAGGGGGTTTTATGCTACATTTTAAAATTAAAGGACTGTAGTGTTACAACTATATAAGTTCAGGGACAGTTGTTAAAATTTATCCATATAAACTCCTTTTTCTTCATTTTGTCAATTTCAGATTAGGTTTTATGTTTTGAGAACTCCATTAGAGAGAGTTTGTAAGAGCTTAAGCTCAAATACTCTCAAGTGAGGTTATGTTCTTGGCTAAGTTTCACCTAGAACTTAGATTCAATACAAGTTTATCACTTGTATTGTCTTAAACATATACTTGAGATTACTTGGCACAAGTTGCCATTTTGTTTTAAGTGCTTTGACTCTTTGTAATCTGTTTTTGTTAGTTAATATATTCAAGGTTTCTCTCTTTCAAATTAGTGTTGTGGTTTGTTTGGTAATGTTTAAGTATGTTTGAGTTGCTGGAATTATTCTTGGTTACTGGAATAGATCCTTCATGCTTGGCTGAACCTAACA
Source organism: Hevea brasiliensis (assembly GCF_030052815.1). Taxonomy (NCBI): domain Eukaryota; kingdom Viridiplantae; phylum Streptophyta; class Magnoliopsida; order Malpighiales; family Euphorbiaceae; genus Hevea; species Hevea brasiliensis. Next base: position 17,982,834 of record NC_079505.1, read on the forward strand.
TACCCTTCCTTAGTAATTCAGCTAGGCTTTCATCATTAAGAGAAATCAAAGTTTCCAAATTACCCTTTTTGCAAAAAAAGTTTTAGGTTCGAAGTTGGTTCTGAGTTTGACTGATTTTGGTTCGATTTTAACTGAACTGATTTTGTTTCGAAACCGAACTGTGGCCACTCTTGTATACATGACATATATGTTTTTAAACAAAATGGCGTTGAATTTTTCACCTATAACATAAACACTAAATTATTGTGTGGCAAGCCAGAAACTTTAGTCAGAGGAGTCAATTTCATTTAAATTTTTGATAATATATAGTTATTTTAAGGGTTTTTTATGAGAAATTTATATATTATTTAAAAAATATATATTTTATAATTAAATTTATTTTTATAAAAAAATAAATAAATAGATGAAATTATATTAAAATGATATTAAATTAAATGGGTTAAAATAAAATAAAAATTTTGATATATATTAGATTAAAATTAAACTAAATGAATATAAATAACTTTTATTTAATTAATTTATCAAAATTTATATTAATTAAGTGAAACAATAATATCCATATAATAAAATAAAAAAATTTAATCATTTATTCAATTTAGAAATTACAAATCAATTTTCAATTGAAATCAATAAAATTTGAATGATATCATGAGCTTTTCAAATAGTTTTACTCCACTTCAGTTTTATTTTTATAACTTCTTGTGCATACTTTAATAAAAACTTTTTGAACGCATTTTTCTTTTGAGATAATTATTTGTGGGGTCAAAATAGCTTAATAATATATAATATATGGAAAAAATATTGTGGTTTTACGTTTTGACACATGGAAGAATGTATCTTAATTTTGGTCAATTTGATGCCTTACATTTTCCTCTATTTATAAATGTGTTCAAAACAGTTAGTTACTATTAAATTACGCTGACGCGATAAGCATGTGACTCTAATGTAGTGACACATGATAAATGTGGTAATTACGTGAGCCCATATGGTGTTTATATGTGGTAGTGATGTGTTACCGTATCAGTGCCATTTGTTCGCCACGTCATTATTATTTAATAGTAGCTAATGATTTTGGATCATATCCACTAATGGGGGAAATACGAAATATCAAATTGATAAAAATTAAATCACAATTTCTCATATGTTAAAAAGGATATGATATTTTTTATATATTTTTCTTAATATATATGAAAAAAAATTAATAGGTCATTTGGCTTACTTCGCAACATGCGGCACCACGGCTAGTTTATGTTGACTTAATGGGATAAATTTCAATAACTGTCCCTGAACTTATATAGGTGTAACATTATAGTCCTTTAACTTTAAAATGTAACATAAAACTCCCTAAACTTTCAAATTTTGCACAGTAAGATCCCTCTGACTTTCAATTACTAATTTTTCAGCTAAAAACTGATATAAATAGCTCCCGCATGGTACTTAGTCAACATTTCTCTCTCCTTTCTTATGCAAAGTGTAAAATTATTCTCTTTACGCATGAAAAATTATTCTGTCTATAGAAAGAAAAAGGATTCAATTTACACATGGCTTGAGAGAAAAAAAAAAATACTAACTAAGCTCCATGCTGAAACTGTCCAGGTAGGTGTCTAACTAAAAAACTGATAATTGGAGGTTAGAGGGATTTTACTGTGTAAAATTTAAAAGTTGATGGGGTTTTATGTTACATTTTTAAGTTGAGGGACTGTAATATTACAACTAGATAAGTTCAGGGACAGTTGTCAAAATTTATCCTGACTTAATGATAATAAGAAAATAAGGGATGAATTTCAACAATTATCCCTGAACTTATATAGTTGTAACACTACAGTCCTTCAACTTTAAAATGTAACATAAAACCCCCTAAACTTTCAAATTTTACACAGTAAAATCCCTCTGACTTTTAATTACTGATTTTTCAGTTAGAAACTGACGTGAACAGCTCTCACATGGCGCTTAATCAACATTTCTCTCTCCTCTCTTATGCAAAATGTAAAATTATTCTCTCTACACGTGAAAAATTATTCTATCTACAGAGAGAAACTCTCTGCACGTGAAAAATTATTCTATCTACAGAGAGAAAAAGAATTCAATTTACACATAGCTTGAGAGAGAAAAGAAAAATACTGACTAAGCTTCATTCTAGAACTACCCAGATCAGTGTCTAACTAAAAAACCGATAATTGGAGGTTAGAGGGATTTTACTGTGCAAAATTTAAAAGTTGATGGGGTTTTATGTTACATTTTTAAGTTAAGGGACTGTAATGTTACAACTAGATAAGTTTAGGGACAGTTTTCAAAATTTATCTGAAAATAATATAGTTATAAAATATAATATTTTGTGTTAAATTTTTATATGATAAATTAAAATATGAAATAATCATTTTATATAATAAAATAATTTTCCTTTCATTTAAAGATCACTAAGAAAGTATTAAGCACAATTTGACAAGTGTTTTCACTATTTATTAACACGTGGCATACTTAATATAATTAAAAAATAATAATTTAATTTTAATTAAATAGTATTAAAATTAATTTAAAGTTTTCGCTGTCAATTAATCAAATGATAGGGATAATTTAAATATAATCATAACCATAAAATTTTGTCATTTGTAAATTAAATAATTTTAAATAAAAATAAATCTTATCATGTAATCTGTATTTTTATCAACTACAAAAATAAAAAAAAATTAAAAAATAATAATTTTATTTAAAAATATCAATTAATCTAAATGATAGGAATAATTTAAGGCTATGTTTGGTAAGGTGTAATCAAAATCGTAATGCAATCAGAATTATATTGTCAATTTAATTATTATGTTTGGTTAACTAAAAAAAAATTTATCCTAATATAATCATCTCTAACCATAAAATTCTAGGATAAATTTCAACAACTGTCCCTGAACTTATATAGTTGTAACACTACAGTCCTTTAACTTTAAAATGTAACATAAAACCCCCTAAACTTTTAAATTTTGCACAGTAAAATCTCTCTGACTTTCAATTACTGATTTTTCAGTTAGAAACTGATGTAAATAGCTCCCGCATGGCACTTAGTCAACATTTTTCTCTCCTCTCTTTATGTAAAGTGTAAAATTATTCTCTTTACGCATGAAAAATTATTCTGTCTATAGAGAAAAAAATTATTCAATTTACACATGGCTTGAGAGAGAAAAGAAAAATACTGACTAAGCTCCATGCTGGAACTGTCCAGGTCAGCGTCTAACTGAAAAACTGGTAATTAGAGGTTAGAGGGATTTTACTGTGTAAAATTTGAAAGTTGATGGGGTTTTACGTTACATTTTTAAGTTGAGGGACTATAATATTACAACTAGATAAGTTCAGGGACAGTTGTCAAAATTTATCCTAAAATTCTATCATTTGTAAATCTATTAACTTTAGATAATGTTAACAAACCTTATTATGTAATTTATATTTATATCAGTTACATAATAGAGAATTATAATAGATCACACCTCATAAAGAATCACCTACAACAGACATCTTATTATTCACAAATGTGTACCAGGATAAATTTCAACAACTATCCCTAAACTTATATAGTTGTAACACTACAGTCCTTTAACTTTAAAATGTAACATAAAACCCTATAAACTTTCAAATTTTGCACAGTAAAATCCCTCTGACTTTCAATTACTGATTTTTCAGCTAGAAACTGATGTGAATAGCTCCCGCATGGCACTTAGTCAATATTTCTCTCTCCTCTCTTATGCAAAGTGTAAAATTATTCTCTTTATGCATGAAAAATTATTCTGTCTATAAAGAGAAAAATGATTCAATTTACACATGGCTTGAGAGAGAAAAGAGAAATATTGACTAAGCTCCATGCTGGAACTGTCCAGGTCAGCGTCTAACTGAAAAACTAGTGATTGGATATTAGAGGGATTTTATTATACAAAATTTGAAAATTGATGGGGTTTTATGTTACATTTTTAAGTTGAGAGACTGTAATGTTACAACTAGATAAGTTCAGAGATAGTTGTCAAAATTTATCCATGTGTACCATCCCATAGTTAAAAGATACCTCGTTGGTGTCCCTTTATAAATATGCTTAAATCCCATGAATCTCCATGAATATACTTAGCAAGAATGATCTGCTCTGGTGAATCTATTGAGTAATCTAATGGTAGAAAAATAAATAATTTCTGCGCAATACCTTAGCACAAAGAAACTTTCACCACTGGTTATGCACATCAATTTCAAGACCCAATTGCATGTTGCAACTATATATCTCTCTTCATTCTTTACTACTTTCTTTTATTTCTTCTCTCTCTCTCTCTCTCTCTCTCTCTCTCTCTCTCTCTCTCTCTCTCTCTATATATATATATATATATATATGGCAGAGCCAGGATTTAAAGTCAGTAGGGTCAAAAAAATTTTTTTTCTCAATTTAAAAGGAAAAAATATTATATATAATAATAAATTATTTATTAAGAAAAAAAAATATTATAATGCATATAAATTTTAATATATAAGAAAAAATGAAATAATTTCATAAAAAATTATAAATTCTCATTATAATATTAAATTTACAATTTTTGTCCACGAGTTTTAATTTTTTGAAAATGTTGCGTGTTGGCTTCATTATCTACTATCCACCATAGACTTGAATCTTTAGGGTTTATTTGGCATTGATGTTAGATCTACTCTTAAGAAAAATATTTTTTTAAGTATACAAGTTAGAGAGTATTAAAAAGTTATTTAAAATTAAATTTGATAAGTTTTATTGATAAAAATACTAAAATAATAAAATAATAATATTTTTTTTTAACAACTTCTAAAATGATGCTTTTATCCTTGGAAAATAGCTTTGAGCTACAATCTCAATACTAAACAAGCACTTACTAAATAAGTATAAGTGAAGTTTTCTAACTTTGTCTTTTATCTACTCATCTTTGGATTTTTTTTTTTAAATGAAAACAGAAAATTTAGTGGGTCAACTTGACCTACTCACATGTATTTATATTATTTGTCTTTACCATCAATATTAATACTAATAAATTATTTATAAATAATAAATTAGTAACTAAAATGTTCTTTTTGTATAAAAAATAAAAAAAAATCAATGCAAATAGAATAAAAAACATTGACATTAATATACTATTATTTTTAATTGAAATGATTACAGTAAAAAATATATAAGCAATTATTCGATTTACAGTAAAATATTTCATCAAACTAACTTATAATGTATTTTTAAATTAAATTTTTTATAACAATTTTTCTAGGAGTAAACGTTAAATTTTAATAAAAGAAGTTGTTGAATCCATATAAATAAAAATTTTATTAAATAATCTAATATTTATATTCATATGAAAACTGTAACTTTTTTAAGTAAATTATCGATTTATGTTCATATCTAAATATAAATTTATTAAATTAAAATAATAATTTTATATTCAAAGTATGATTTCTAATTCTTTTTATATGTATCACTATTTGCTAAGTTAGGATAACATTATAGTATTAAAAAATTAAAAAATATTTTTTTATATATATAGATATTAATATTTTTAAACTTTTAATAATGTATTATTTTAAAATAAAAAAGTCAGTATTATAAATAATAATCATCTTATTAATTATATTAATTTTATAATTAAATTCAAACTTAACATATTCAGTTAATTATTAATTTTTTAAATAATATATGTTTATCTATTTAAATGTTTTTTGTCATATATATAATTGATTTTTTGGTGCTTTGTACGTAATTATATATTATTTAAAACTTTTAGATTCATATAATTTTAATATATATTACATATTAATTAAATATTTTTTTTATAAATTAACGAATATGAATTTTTTTATCCTTTATATATATATATATATATATATATATAAAGCTTATCCATTAGTAGTATTTATATAAGATTTATAAATTCAATTTTAATTAGAACTAATTTATTTATAAATAATAAATTAATAACTAAAATGTTCTTTTTGTATAAAAAAATAAAAAATTTAATGCTAATAGAATAAAAAACACTGATGTTAATATATTATTATTATTTTTAATCGAAATGATTACAATAAAAAACATATAGATAATTATTCGATTTACAATAAAACATTTGGTCAAATAAACTTATAATGTATTTTTAAATTAAATTTTTTTATAATTATTTTTCTAGGAGTAAACATCAAATTTTAATAAAAGAAATTGCTAAATTCATATAAATAAAAATTCTATTAAATAATGTAATGCTTATATTCATATGAAAATTATGACTTTTTAATTAAATTATCAATTTATGCTTATATTTAAATATAAATTTATTAAATTGAAATAATAATTAAATATTTAAAGTATAATTTTTAATTATTTTTATACGTATTCACTATTTACCAAGTTAGAATAATATTATAGTATTAAAAAATTAAAAAATATTTTTTATATATACAAACATTAACATTTTTAAATTTTTAATAATGTATCATTTTAAAATAAAGAAAAACAGTATTATAAATTACAACCATCCTATTAATTATATTAATTTTATAATTAAAATCAAATTTAACATATTATGTTAATTATTAAATTTTTAAATAATATATGTTTATCGATTTAAATGTTTTTTCTATGCATATAATTTATTTTTTTATGCTTTCTACGTAATTATATAGAATTTAAAACTTTTAGACTCATGTAATTTTAATATATATTACATATTAATTAAATATTTTTATAAATCAACGAATATGAAATTTTTTTGTCCGTTGTTGAATATATATTAGAACTAATTTATGCATTAATATAATAATTAAGAATTTTAGAAATATCTCTATAATTAAGAAAAAATATAAATTTATTTTATATGAAATATTTTTTTAATGAACTTGTAAGAAATTAAATTAAATAAAAATTTCAAAAATATTAATAAAAGAATTTGTATATATTTTGCTGATAAAAATTAATTTCTTTTTTTATTATTTTACGTAAATTTAAATATAATTGTATTAAAATAATTTTACATAAATAATTATAAGATAGAGATAAAATTTTATTAAGATTCATTAAAAAGTTATTTATATAAATAAAATATCTTTCTATTTTTGTAAATAATATAAATTATGAAGATATTTTTATAAAATTTTATTTAAAATTATATTATAATAAAAATTTAATTAAGTAGATTTTAAATACAAGTATGACAAAGAATTTTAGATTCATATAAACTCTAAAATTTTATAGACAAATAAATTTTAAATTATTAAAATTTTAAATTTATATAAACTCTAAAATTATATTAAATATTAAAAAATATAATTGTAAATACTATAAATAATAAAGGTCAATTTGGTCAAAGCTAATGTTTCCCTCTTTACACATTTATATATTATATAGATATATAATTTTCTCTTTCAGCATTTGTGGTTAATTATATGTATAGTTCCTTGAAAATTTTACTATTGAAAAGTAATGACAACTTTTATATATCTCAATTCCAATGATGATTCATTTCTTTAGGAATTATTTGAGTATATTTATCATTATATTTGTTATTATGGATATATTCTTTTAAATCATATAGGAAATATATTATATTATTACATTATAATAAAATAATATTTTGAGAAAAATATAATTAATAATTATTGAAAAAATAATGTGATGTTTCCAAGTGAATTTTTATAATTAAAAATATTTTCCCTTTCCTCTCACGTAATCTCTCTTTCCCTCTCATTTCTTTCGAGTTAATTTTACTTATAATCTCTCAACTTAAATAGTTACATTAGCAATTCGTCATTCAATTTCAATTTGTATCATAAAAATAATTAAACTTCAATTTTAGTATCATTAAAATCCCTATGGCTTGCTATTATAGTTTATAGGTTAATTTATGGCTAAGTTTCACTAATCGTCTCTCAACTTAAATAGGTTTATCATAATCATCCCTCACTTTTATAATCAATTTATAATTTTAAATCTTTTTTTATTTTCGATTTATTTAAAATAAAATCATACTTTTAGAAATAATTTAATATTTTTATAAATATTTACAATTAATTAATTATTCAATTTATCATATAACAATATTATTTTTACATATATTATTTTTAATTCTATTTTAGATTAATATCCAAAAGATTTATTTCTAATTTATCTTAATTTCTTTGATTTATTTTAATGTAAGACAAAAAATTAGTAACATATAATTATTTTACTTTATTTTAAAGACATGTAAATCTTAATTAAGTATGAATATTTAATTTTTTTTTGGGAAAAGTATACTTAAGTACCCTATGGTTTACGCATTTTATTAAAAGAGGCTTAAAGTTTTCTTTTTTGCACATAAGGGCCTATGGTTTAACACCGTTAATACTTAAGGGACATAGTGACTAATGGTATTAGATTTTTGGGATAAATTTTGACAATCGTCCTTAAACTTATCTAATTGTAACATTACAGTCTCTCAACTTAAAAATGTAACATAAAACCCCTTCAATTTTTAAATTTTGCACAATAAAATACCTCTAATATCCAATTACCGGTCAGTTAGATACTGATCTGGACAGTTCTAGCATAGAGCTTAGTCAATATTTTTCTTTTTTTTCTCAAGTCATTTGTAAATTGAATCCTTCTCCTCTCTGCAGACAGAATAATTTTATTTTACACTTTGCATAAGAGAGGAGAGAGAAATATTGACTAAGCGCCACATGTAAGCTGTTCACATTAGTTTTTTGCTGGAAAATCAATAATTGAAAGTCAAAGAGATTTTACTGTATAAAATTTAAAAATTTAGGGGGTTTTATGTTACATTTTAAAGTTGAAAGACTGTAGTGTTACAACCATATAAGTTCAGGGACAGTTATTGAATTTAACCTAGATTTTTGCTGATGTGGCAGGTATGCGCTGATGTGGCGATGATGTGGCAAGACATGGTACCGACGGGATAAATTATAACAACTATCCATGAACTTATATAGTTGTAACACTATAGTCTTTTAACTTTAAAATGTAACATAAAACCCCCTAAACTTTCAAATTTTGCACAGTAAAATCCCTCTGACTTTCAATTACTGATTTTTTATTTAGAAACTGATGTGAATAGCTCCTGCACGGCGCTTAGTCAACATTTCTCTCTCTTCTCTTATGCAAAGTGTAAAATTATTCTCTTTATACATAAAAAATTATTCTGTCTATAAAGAGAAGAAGGATTCAATTTACACATGGCTTGAGAAAGAAAAGAGAAATACTAACTAAGATCCATGCTGAAACTGTTTAGGTCAGCGTCTAACTGAAAAACTAGTAATTGGAGATTAGAGGGATTTTACTGTGTAAAATTTGAAAGTTGATGGGGTTTTATGTTACATTTTTAAGTTGAGGGACTGTAATATTACAACTAGATAAGTTCAAGGACAGTTGTTAAAATTTATCCTGCATTAACGTGGCACCACGTCAGCAATTTTATTATTATTATTATTATTATTATTATTATTATTATTATTATTATTATTATTTTGAGACTTAAGTGCAAAAGGTTAAAAGCACATATACCTTAAGTGTCAATTGCTAAAACCACATGTCCCTTTAGTGCCAAAAAAGGAAAGCTCAGGTCCTGAATGCTAAAAGTTTAAAATTATATGATACTTAAGTGTACTTTATGCTTTGATTTACAAATTAATCTTTAAATATTATAATTATTTCTAATCCTTTTGCCTCTGTCTCTATCTCCCTCTCAAAGATGGTGTGAGGGAGATAGAGATGGAGAGAAACCAAAACAGGAAGAGAGAAAGGGTGAAAGAGACAAATAAAGGGAGACAGAATTGGAGAGAGGGAGATAGGGATGGAGAGAGACAAATAGAAAGAGAGGGAGAGAAAGAGATGGATAGAGGGAGAGAGACCTAAATAGTAAGAGAAATAGCGAAAGACATGGACAGAGAGAAACAGAGTGAGAGGGAGAGACAAGAGCAAATGGATTATAATAATTATAATATTTATAGACTTATTTATCAAAATATAGATACTTATTTGTAAATCAAAGTTAAAATACACTTGAATATTATGTACTTTTAAACTTTTAGCATTTGAGGACAGAACTTTTCTTTTTTTGGCACTTAAGGTACATTTGGTTTTAGATTTTGACACTTAAGGGACATATGCTTTCAACATTTTACACTTAGGTTCTAAAATAAATAATAATAATAATAATAATATTACTGATGTGGAACTGACTTTATCGCTGATGTGGCGTTAATGGGATGCCGCATTTTGTCATGTCATCGTCATGTTAGCAAATACCTATCATATCAGCAAAAATCTAACACCGTTAGTCACTTTATTCCTTAAGTGCTAACGGTGTTAAACCATAAGCCTTTATTTGTAAAAAAAAAAAAAAAAAAAACAGAACTCAAACTCCTTTTAATAAAATGCATAAACTATAGGGTACTTAATTATATTTTTCCCATATATATAAGTTAAATGATTGCACCTTGTCACTCCTTAATGGTTGCAGAAGAAGAGTACTTTTGGATCCCATCGTCGACAACCCAATTGATGAAATTGGGCAACTGAATCTTCAATGAATTTAAGGAATGGATCGAGGATGACATCGGTGATGCTATTATGTTTGTAGAGTCCTTGGTAAGCGAAGAATCCAACATCATTCTACCCAATTTGGCCCATTTGGGCTTCCATGCCCATCCCACCATAACCCCAACAATGATCACATTCCACAAAAGGTTATGAACATGACTGGCCATGACATGCCCAAGAGTGGGCCTATTCAAAACGTTTAATAAAATTGACCATAAAGCAATCTGGCCATTTCCCCTCACGAAACATCACATCAGTAACCACTATTATCTCTACCACTAACTCTCCATTATCACTGTTATTATTTATCACCACCAATTTTATCACTTAATTACTATTATATCTCTACCACCGATTACTATAATTATTATTATTTATTATAATAATATTAATAAATTAAATATTAAAATTATCATTATATTATATTATTTATATTTTTATTATACAATTAAATATAGAAATATAATGATAGTTTGAGTCTTATTAATTATTTCTCTTGATAAATAATTTATAAATTTTACTATAATTTTTAAATGAGATTAGTGATATGTTCTGGTATTGAACTGTAGAAGCCTTCCCTCATTTAAAAGAAGATTGCATCACTAGACTGAGAAAGAGATTACATGGTAGGAGACTGAAAAAGATTTAATTATAAAAATCTATTTAAACACGACACATCCTTAACTTGAATGATCAGCTCTGGTGGATCCGCTGAGTAATCTAATGGCAGAAAAATAAATGATTTCTACACAATATCTTAGCACAAAGAAACTTTCACAACTGTTTATGCATATCAAGTTCAAGACCCAATTGCATGCTGCAACTATTTATCTCTCTTCATTCTTTGTTACTTTCTTTTGTTTCTTTCCTATCTATATGAAATTTTTATATATTGTTATTACAAGTATATATATATATATATATATATATATATATATATATATATATATATATATATATTCTCAGCATTTGTGATTCTAATTATAAGAATATTCCTTGAAAATTTTACTACTACTTTTATATATCCCAATTTTAAAGGTAATTCAATTCTTTAGGAGCTAAAATATTAATTACTTATTAATTATTTGAGTATATTTATTATTATGGGGATATTCTTTTAAATCATATTGTAAATATATTATATTATTACATTACAATATAATAGTATTTTTGTAACAACTCGAATTTTTAAATTTATAAATAAATAAATAAAATGAAAAAAAAAATATATATATATATATATAAAGATAATTATATTATAGTATATTGTGGGTTATAGTATTTTAATATTAAATATTTTGAAAGTTTAATATTATAATAAAAAAAACAGCTTTAAAAAGCTGTGATTACCGTGCGTCTCCCCCTCCCCCCAACACTTTCTCTCTCTCTCTCTCTCTCTCTCTCTCTCTCTCCTTTTTAATTTTTTTTCTTCATTTTCATTTTCTAGCCATAACTTCTTCCTCCGATCACCGTTTTTAGCGTTCTTGGTATCAAAATGTTCCTCTCTTCATGGGCATTGTATAGATACCAAGTTTGCGCGGTATTGTTTCCTGGTTTGTGCGAATCAAGCTTCAGAAGTTTTAGCCCATTTTAACTTCTGGGCTAGATCTCTTTCAAACCGTAAATCCTATAAAAAATCTAAGACCACCAGCATGCTCCACTCGTCGAGGGCTTCGCAACGACACTAATTTGAAATTTGTTCGATATCGTTTTCTGGTGGGTTCCGCGGAATTTCGCAGTATTTTTCCAGGTATTAAATGAGCTTAGAAAATTTCGTAAAAATTTTTGTACTAACCCCCGTGTTATGGGCTTCGCGTAGGTACATTCGATTGCCAGAAATTCGACTGTCGATCGGGTCTGCATTTTCGGGCTGGGCAGACAGGCGACCGAGGCTACTTCAGAACCAAGTCAAGATTATAGGCTATCCCACCATTTCAGATGTCCTGGATACGTTTTCAGTATCAGAATTAGCGTAGGTAAGCTCGAACCCTAAGATTTCTTAATTATTTAGTTTCGGGTTTAGATTAAAAATCCATAAAATAATTATGGGTAGTCAGAAAATTATAATTCCTTTTGCAATAGCCTTATAATATTGCTAAGGACCATAGGGCAAAGTTTTAGAATTTTTAGAGCTCGTTTAAGTGGTTTTTGCAAAAAGGTTAATTTCAGGGATTAAAATGTAATTTTTAAGATTGTGATGGTTGACTGTTTGGATGGGCCCAGGAGGGGCCATGTGATGTGATTGAGTTGTGGTTGGGAGACTTGTGAATATAGAAGTGTCTTTTGAACCCTTTTACAGGTTGGGTAGGTCTTAGGTATAGGGGAGACTCTGCCGAATTTTCGACATATATTAGGATGTGTTTACCTCTTTAAATTTATTTTTTATTTGAATTAGCACTAATAAATTCACAATAAAATTATGTAGGTGATCAAGGTCAACCATCTTCCTTCACCCAACCTCTACAGTAGTAACTGGTGTACTGTAAGTAAAATATTAATTTTAATTATAATTTCGATATTATTATATGTTCAAGCATGCCCATGCATCACTTATAAATATGTATCTATGTAGTTAAACACTAGGCACGTTTTATATTGCATTCATAATTGATGAAGTGCCATGGATATTGTTTGTGGTAATTTGGAGCAATGTGCGTGCAACGCGTGCGTGTGGTATGGTATTGGATATGGACAGAACGGGTAGACATGGCTTGAGAGACACTCGCTGGGACCCGGTCCTTTATGGATAAGTTGAGGTAGACACGGCTTAAAAGACACTCACTGGGACCCCGCATTTGGTTTATTAAGCGAAAGTTCAGCTTGAGAGACACTCGCTGGCAGAGGTTGGATTAAGAGAGCTGTATAGGGGATCAACTCCTATATATGTACTATTTGAACAGTGTTGGATTAGTGAGTGCTCCAAATTGCCTTTTCACTGTTATGATGTGATTTGTATGAAATTTATGATGATGTTGCATTCCATTCCTTAGGATGCATTAGCTTTAGATAGCTATAGAAATTGTGGTTAAAATTGGTATTTTACTCTCTGAGTCGAACGCTCACTCCTGTTCACCTTATTTTTCCAAGCTACAGGAAGAGACCTTTTTTAGAATAACCTGCTTTTTTTCTCGTAGGTTATCATTAGTTACTTAATTGTATTATTATTCTCTAAATTTATAATTTAGAACTCCACATGTGTTAGCAGTAGTATAGACCATGTTTGGAAATTGTGTTAATTTACCTTCTTGAGGTTAATAAATAAAGATTTATATGATACTTAAATAATTTATAATGATGTATCTGAGTTGAGTTGGGCTCCCCTAATATGAGTTTCAGATAATTATTGGGTTAAGTTGGCCTGAAATAAAATTATAATATTTTAATTTAAAATTATTTTTATATGCATGTTGGGCCTAAATTATGGGCCTGGTCATGGGTTTGGGAACTGTAAGGCTTACTACGGGCCTTGGGGGCTTTATGCCGGCCCAGGTCCTAGTGCCGATCTGGCCCATAGGTTGGGTCGTGACAAATGTGGTATCAGAGCTTAGGCTTTAGATTCATGGGAAAGTGTGCACCTAGAGTTGTCACACGCAGAGTATAGGATTCTGTTTCGTCTTCTTATGTAATTCCTTGTTTCTAGCTTCTGCATTATACCCCGGGTAATATAAGAGTGCTTTAGTTAGTATCTTGATTTTTGTGGAGTACATAGAGACGTGAAATAGATTTAGCAGATGTGTTTAGGTCTGTCATGGAAATATGTACTTCAAGAAATGCTATGTTCCTATCTGTATGGGTCTAAGTGTTGTGCCTATCTGGTGCTAGGCACGAGTACATAAAGGTGAGTTTTGATGGTGCAGTTGCCCTAGATAAGGGTGAGGATACCACTGCTGGCAGTCATCAATGGATGACCCAGTCAGAGTAAGTTTATGATATCAGTAGATTCAAGAGAGATAAGAGATTGGGAGACCTAGTCTGTCAGGACGTATCGTAGCAACTATACAATGTTCTCGATGTCTGCTCTGTAAGCTGCAGATTACAGTACCGACATGAGATTATTGTGTAGAGCTGCATGCATCCCCGTGGTGCTTCATAATGAGGGTGTTTGCGGATGGCCTCTGTTTTGGTACAGTTATGCCAGAACAGAGTTCTATATCTGCAGAGGAGTTGAGAACTCCTGGTTAGGGGTCTAGAGTTAGAATATTGAAAGGTCACAGTTGGGTGATAACTAGAGTCAGTGACTCGGTTACCCTAGCATGAGCTAGAGTTACATCAAGAGTTGCCATCAGACCAGAGGTTGCGGATTAGTTGCAAAGTAAAGGTGACATCTATAGAGTGAGACCATCTGGTCTTCGGTATGAAATTTTGAATGGTTTTTGCAGTATGACAAATGTTTTACTTAGAGCTTAGTGAGAATAGTATACCTTGTGTGTATCAGCAAGGTGTAAAGTACAACCCTACTACCTAGAGAAGGTCGAAACTATGAATTGATGATTTACAGAGCTATGATATGATAAGAGAGTCATTAATTTGACATGGTTTTGGCAAGGTGGTAAATGTAGTACCTTTATTGCAGTAAGTTAGGGTATAGTCCTATCTTTTCAGAAGGGATAGAAGGTTATTACTGATAATGATGACTTATGGAATAGTGTCCCAGATGGGACTGTTGCGTGAGATAGAGAGTTGTTAGCTCAGGTGTTCTGGAGAGGGTACAAGTTCCATGTAGGAATCATAAGATGTAAGATCAAGATGTATGTAAGCCTTTAAATTGAATGACGGGTTTGGATACCTAGTATTTTAAGTTTTAGCTAATTAAATGGATATGAGAAATTAGAGTTGCTACAGATCCCCTCCCTAAGGTAGTAGGGGGTAGTATGTAGTCCAAAAGGGTAAGAACAGAGATCACGCAGGAGAAGTATGACTGCTATTCCCTAAGTTCATCCTTAGCTTCTTAATGCTTAAGACAAAAGTATACTCCAAATAAAGTAAAAGAAAAAGGACAAAAGTTAGCATCGATAAATCATAGAATATATATATATATATATATATATATATGGAGTGCGGTTCAAATGCAGCAGGAGAGATAGCCTGAATGCCAGTAGAAGTTTAGCTAGGGTAGTTAGAGAATCAATTCTGAGTAACATTGAGGTATAGATGACGTGGTAGGGATAGTGTAAAGGTATAAGTTTCTAACATGACAATCAGGTTCAAAAAGAAAATAGAGCTAAAGAATGAAAGAGTGAAAGTTCGGATTTGGGTAAGATAAAAAGAGTTGGCTAAAGAATAAACTGGAAAAACAGATTAGGATAAGATTAAGAAGAATAGAGCCAAGATACCGAGGAGGTGAATGTGGTTCTAGGAAGGGTAAATGAGATAAACAAAAAAAAAATAAGGATAGAGAGCGTAGAAAAGGATGGCGTTACGAAGGACATTGTCAAGTTATGGAACCCAGAAGTACAGGACTTAGAGCAGGTCATAATTGATGTAGTGTTAGGAGCCTGAACCTAGAGCTTAGAGTTACAGGATCTGGATTAGACCTTATCTGTTTTCTACCCCCAAGATAGGATAATGGGGCAATGACATAAGAACCCTTTTGGTTGTTGACAGTATAATGGAAATTAGGTGAGGTGTGCGACCAAAGTAGGTAGTAGCTGTTGAGCGTGCTGTGGTAACTTGAATTGTATTGTCAGATAAAGAAGCAAGATCAGTAGGAGTAAGCTGGATAAAAGTCAACGTAAGGGATTTAAATATGCAAGATGAGGGATAATGTCACAAAGACTTGATGTTAAAATTTAGAATGATGAGACCTAGAGTTTAAAATTGGAGTTAGACAGATATTTTCAGTGTGATTGATAGGATAATTATGTAAAAAAAAAAGTAATAATAAATAAATAAATAAATAAATAATAGTATGATAATATATAGCAGAACGCAAGTAAAGGTCAGAATAGGACAAGATAGGTATAGGTGTAATTATAAGATATTGAGAAGTACATGGATTAGAGGAGTGATTGTTGGTAAGATTGGAGTAGATCTGAAAGAATCTGTGAGTGCTTTTATCTTCTAGAATATAACCAAGTATAAAGAGCATTGGACAAATAATTATAAGTATGGAAGATAAATGGAGAGTAAAAAGAAAATAGTAAATTTTAAGATGATATGTCAGGCAGGACAACAGTATAACAAATGGTAGATACAACTGATATCCTGTAATAAAGCACAATAATTACAAAGAAATAATGAAACTAAAAAGGGAGACTAAGGGGTATGAGCTAAATCTTGTTTATCAAACAATGGTATACCATAAATGGTGGGAGAACATTTCTCCTTCTTTTCAAATTAGCTCGTGTTTCGATTCTAGGAGATTATGTTAAGAAGAGAGGTCGTGTCAAAGTGACCCAATTAATTGAAAATTTGATGGGCGTTAGTACATATCCAATCTTTTGAGGCGAAAATGACGATAATGGTGTACCTAATGTTAAGTATGAAAGAATGATCAGAGAGGTGACAGGAGTTAAATCGAGCTAGTTACCAGGGCTTGCAACCCATCTGAACTATAAGCTGGAGGAAGTATTATTTGTGGACAAGTTTCAGTGGATGAAATTGTTGCTGATGGGTAAATTTAAGGCTGAAGTTTGGAGAGCTGTGGGCAGTATATGTGGTTATATTAAGGACAATGAACATGTGAAGTATCTCATCTGGAGTTAAGGCATAGCACACATTTCCCACAGCCATGTTAGTTCAAATGGAACTTATAGTTTATAGGGCTTCTATCTAATCATGATGAGCAATTTCCTACAAAGGGTAGTAGAGAATGATAATGTTTTGATGGTCAAGTTAGAAAAGGAAATACAAGGAGAATTTTCTATAGTCAATTACGAGTGTCACATGATGTGAAGGACGTGTTGGTAGGAACCAATTGTAAGATTAAAATTCCAGAAGTAATGGAACTAGTAATCAAGATAGGACTAAGAAATAAAAAGAAGATTGAAGTTGATGATGGGATGGACATCCTTGAAGGAAAAAGTATAAGAATGAGAGAGGAAAAGGTTAAAGAATAAGTACAGTAGATTAGAAAGATATCAACAATAGCAGAAACAGGAAAAGGAAGTGGATAAGATCTAAAGGATAGGAGAAAAGCTTAGTAGAGCTGGTTACAATGATGAGAATAAGAAGGAACAAGTATGCTAGGGACACACTAAGAGATGTTTAAAACAAGTTATGGTGAGATGATAGACTAAACGAATAATGGAGCCTCGATTTAAGTATCAATGTGTCCAAAAGCACGTCAGATAGTAAGAAGTTTCAAGTAGAAGTCAAGGAACTCTCTTTTCAGGAAATGAGTAGGCTGTGATAAGTAGTATTGACTGGGTGGAACTCTACACAACTAATTGCCTAAAATAGGTAGGAGTGACACAAAGTAAGTTAGAAGCTTGCAGTATCATGGAATTAGGAAGGTAAAAATGTTATAAGTATGGGAGGATCTAGCTAAAGCTTCAATGGCCAACAAAATTAGCAATGATCTTGGGTAAGGTGCATGCAAAGTAGTTGTTTCAGAAGTGTGTTTCATGAGACGTTGTAAAATAGACAATATGAGTCATATCCTTACACCACAGAGATTGGTAATAAAGGGGAATAAAGGCTAGTGCTGCAGGATACCATATCAGAGTGCAGAAGAAGCATAGCTGGTGTTGGTACACTTAGCATTTTAATGGAACTCTACATGACTAGTTGCATAAGATGGATAGGAGCTAGTCTAAGGACCTTAGTAATACACAAAGGAGATTAAATATTTGAAGTATAATGGGAGTGAGAAGATGTATAAGTATTGGCCATTGAGGTCAGAAAACAAGTAGAAATTTCGAATGAGATGCCTATGACAGGTGTTACATGAAAGTATCTCATATGATACTATAGGATAAGGAACATACGTCATGTCCTTGGAAAGCAGAAATTGTTGAAATGAAGGAATGAGAACTAAAGCCACTAAGAGACATGTTGGGGCACGTTGAAAGAGAAGTAAACACCAAGGTTGATTGAAGTTATGAAACATCAAGTCAAGTACAGAGAGGTATAATGAATACTTGAGATATCAGAAAAATGGTTAATGAATAGTTAAGAGATAAGAGATAATAGCTAGGACACTACAGTAAAAATCAGAGAGTAGAGAAATGTGATCTATAGTATACAAAGAGTTTGAAGAATAAAGCATTTTAACCACCTTTGCTTAGCTGGAGGAGTAAATGCTCACACCTATCCCAATAGCCCTCTTTCTTTATCCCTTGTTTATTCGAAAATTCGAGGACGAATTTTTCTTAAGGGGGGAAGAATATAACAACTCGAATTTTTAAATTTATAAATAAATAAATAAAATGAAAAAATATATATATAAAAAGATAATTATATTATAGTATATTGTGGGTTATAGTATTTTAATATTAAATATTTTGAAAGTTTAATATTATAATAAAAAAAAACAGCTTTAAAAAGCTGTGATTACCGTGTGTGTCTCCCCCCCCCCCCCCAACACTTTCTCTCTCTCTCTCTCACTCTCTCCTTTTTAATTTTTTTTCTTCATTTTTGTTTTCTAGCCATAACTTCTTCCTCCAATCACCATTTTTAGCGTTCTTGGTATCAAAATATTCCTCTCTTCATGGACATTATATAGATACCAAGTTTGCGCGGTATTGTATCCTGATTTGTGCGAATCAAGCTTCAGAAGTTTTAGCCTATTTTAACTTTTGGGCTAGATCTCTTTCAAACCGTAAATCCTATAAAAAAATATGAGACCACCAGCATGCTCCACTCGTCGAGGGCTTCGCAACGACACTAATTTGAAATTTTTTCGACACCATTTTCTGGTGGGTTCCACAGAATTTCACAGTATTTTTTCGGGTATTAAATGAGCTTAGAAAATTCTATAAAAATTTTTGTACTAACCCCCTTGTTATGGGCTTCACGTAGGTACACTCGATTGCCGAAAATTCGACTGTCGATCAGGTTTGCATTTTCAAGCCGGGCAGACAGGCGGCCGAGGCTACTTTAGAACCGAGTCAAGATTATAGGCTACCTCACCATTTTTAAACATCCCGGATACGTTTTCGGTATCATAATTGGCGTAGGTAAGCCCGAACCCTAAGATTTCTTAATTATTTAGTTTCGGGTTTAGATTAAAAATCCATAAAATAATTGTGGGTTGTCAGAAAATTATAATTCCTTTTGCAATAGTCTTATAATATTGCTAAGGACCACAAAGCAAAATTTTTGAATTTTTAGAGCTCATTTAAGTGGTTTTTGCAAAAAAGTTAATTTTAGGGATTAAAATATAATTTTTAATATTGTGATGGTTAACTGTTTGGATGGACCCAGGAGGGGTCATGTGATGTAATTGAGTTGTGGTTGGGAGACTTGTGAATATAGAAGTGTCTTTTGAACCCTTTTGCAGGTTGGGTAGGTCTTAGTTATAGGGGAGACTCTACCGAATTTTCGGTATATATTAGGATGTGTTTGCCTTTTTAAATTTATTTTTTATTTGAATTAGCACTAATAAATTCACAATAAAATTATGTAGGTGATCAGGGTCAACCATCTTCCTTCACCCAACCTCTACAGTAGTAACTGGTGTACTGTGAGTAAAATATTAATTTTAATTATAATTTCGATATTATTATATGTTCAAGCATACCCATGCATCACTTATAAATATGTATCTATGTAGTTAAACACAAGGCACTTTTTTATATTGCATTCATAATTGATGAAGTGCTATGGATGTTGTTTATGGTAATTTGGAGCAGTGTGCGTGCGTTGGCATGCGTGTGGTATGGTATTGGATATAGACGGAACGGGTAGACACAGCTTGAGAGACACTTGCTGGGACCCCACATTTGGTTTATTAAGCGAAAGTCCGGCTTAAGAGACACTCGCTGGCAGAAGTTGGATTAAGAGAGCTGTATGGGGGATCAGCTTCCATATATGTACTGTTTGAACAGTGTTGGGTGGGTGAGTGCTCCAAATTGCCTTTTCACTATTATGATGTGATTTGTATGAAATTTATGATGATGTTGCATTCCATTCCTTAGGATACATTAGCTTTAGATACCTATAGAAATTGTGGTTAAAATTGGTATTTTACTCTCTGAGTCGAACGCTCACTCCTGTTCACCTTATTTTTTTAGGCTACAGGAGGAGACATTTTTCAGAATAACCTGCTTCTTTTCTCGCAGGTTATCAATAATTACTTAATTGTATTATTATTCTCTAAATTTGTAATTTAGAACTCCGTATGTATTAGCAGTAGTATAGACCCTATATGGAAATTGTGTTAATTTACCTTCTTGAGGTTAATAAGTAAAGATTTGTATGATACTTAAACAATTTGTAAATGATGTAACTGGATTGAGCTGGGCTCCCCTAATATGAGTTTCTAATAATTATTGGGTTAAGTTTGCCCGAAATAAAATTATAATATTTTAATTTAAAATTATTTTTATATACATGTTGGGCTTAAATTATGGGCCTGGTCATGAGTTTGGGAATAGTAAGGTTTACTATAGGCCTTGGGGGCTTTATGCCGGTCCGGCCTATAGGTTGGGTCGTGACAATTTTGAGAAACTCTAGTCGATAATCATTGAAAAAATAATGTGACATTTCCAAGTGGATTTTTATAATTTAAAAAAAAAAAAATTCCCTTTCCTCCCACGTAATCTTTCTTTCCCCCTAATCTCTTTTGAGTTAATTTCATTCATAGTCTCTCAATTTAAGTAGTTGTATCATAAAAATATTTAAACTTTAATTTTAGTATCACTAAAATTCCTATGACTTTCCATTATGATTTTCAAGTTAATTTATAATTAAGTTTCACTAATCGTCTCTTAGCTTATATAGGTTTATCAAAATCATCCCTCAATTTTATAGTCAATTTAAAATTTTAAATCTTCATTTATCTCTTATTTATTTAAAATAAAATATTAATTCTAAAAATATTTAATATTTTTATAAATATTTATAATTAATTATTTATTTATTTTATCATATAACAATATTATTTTTACATACATTATTTTTTTAATTCTATTTAGGTTAATATCTAAAAGATTTATGCTTAATTTATCTTAATTCCTTTGATTTATTTTAATGTAAAAAAAATTAATAACATATAATTATTTTACTTTATTTTAAAGATATTTAAACCTTAATCAAGTATGAGTGATTATATATATATATATAGAGAGAGAGAGAGAGAGAGAAAAGAGTCCTTTTGAAACCCATAGTCGACAACCCAAGTGATGAAATTGGGCAACTGAATCTTCAACGAATTTAAGGAATGGATCGAGGATGATACCGGTGATGCTATTCTGTTTGTAGAGTCCTTGGTAAGTGAAGAATCCAACATCATTCTACCCAATTTGGCCTAGGCTTCCATGCCCATCCCACCATAACCCCAACAAAGATCACCATCCGCAAAAGGAATTATGAACATGACTGGCCATGACATGCCCAAGAGTGGGCCTCTGCAAAATCTTTAATAAAATCGACCATAAAGCCATCTAGCCATTCCCCCTAATGAAATAGAGAGAATAATCCAAATAAAGCCCAAATAATCAATCATTATTACTCTTTCTTACCACTGTCACTATTTAATTATTATCACTTTTACCACCAATTCACCATTATCATTACATCTTGACATCATCATCTAATCATAGCTATCTCTATCATCACGAGTGTTATTTCTTAGCTATCAGTTTGTGAGATTTAATGAATTTTTGTTAGGATTATAGTTTGAGTCCTATCAATTGTTTCTCTTAACGTGTGATTTACAAATTTCACCATAATCTTTAAATGAGATTGGAATTTTGTTAGAAGGATTTCTGTGGAAAGAAAATAAATTTAAAAGGATTTTCATGGAAATTTTTGAATTTTAAGGGTATAAATGAAACACACTTCAAAACTCAGGTATGGGAATTGCAATTTACCCAGGACGAACGCTATTGCTTTTACACTCGCGCTTCGCAGTCCACAACCACAGGGAATTAAAAATTTGGTTGGAGGGATGGGACAAAGGGAAGAAGTGGAAGAAGAAGGCGTAGTAGCGATAGAGATTCCACTGGGAGATGCAGCAGAGACGTTTGATTTAGAGAAAACAATATGCAGCCATGGGTTCTTCATGATGTCTCCCAATCACTGGGACTCTCTCTCTCGCACCTTCTCTCGCCCTTTGCATCTCCATCATCCTTTTCATTCCCTCATGGTCTCTATCTCCCATCCCTCCGATCTTCCTCATTCTCTCCTTGTGCGCGTCCACGGTGTTCGCTCTCTCTCCCCACAACATCGAGCGTCGATTGTGGGTCAGGTGGTGAGGATGCTCAGATTGTCGGATATGGATGAATGGAATGCTAGAGAGTTTAGAAAGATTGCAGCTGCATTGGGAGAGGAAGAGTGTGATTGGATTAAAGGTTTCGGTGGAAGAGTGTTTAGGTCTCCTACTTTGTTTGAAGACATGGTCAAGTGCATTCTCCTTTGCAATTGCCAGTAACCTCCCTCTTCTGATGCCTTTATGCTGTTTGACATATTGTCGCAAGGAGGATATTTTCAACTTGTTTTATTGTATAATGTTTAATTTTTGGGTTTCTCTTGTTTAAATATCTTATTGCTCTTGGCAGATGGTCAAGGACTCTAAGCATGGCCAGAGCTCTCTGTAAGCTTCAACTGGAACTGCAGTTTCAATCATGCAGTGTGAATGCAAGTACCAAGAATCAACAAACTGATACAAACAATTTCAGTCCTAAAACACCTGCTGGAAAAGAGTCCAAGAGGAAGCTCAGAGCTTCCAAAGTATCCACAAATTTAACAAATAAGTTTCTGGGTACGGATATGGATTTGGAAGCTGATACTTGCTTGACAATGGATGATGCGCAAATGAAGATAGCAAATTTAAGACCAAACTTCTCTCTTCGTTGTATAGAAGGTGATTCCTCTGGCAATTACAAATCATGTGAGGCAGCAAATAAAGTTTTCGAAACCAGTTCCTTTGAAACTTCTGTTCTTCAATCTCATAAGATGACACAGCATTTTGCACACCAACCAATTTGTAATTTTCCAAGTCCAACGGAACTAGCAATCCTTGATGATAGATTTCTGGCAAAGCGCTGTGGTCTTGGCTATAGAGCAGGTCGAATAATAAAACTTTCCCAGGATATTGTTGAAGGGAGGATTCCAATGGAGGAACTTGAAGAAGTTTGCAATGGAGGGAGCATATCCAGCTATAGTAAATTGGCTGATCAGCTCAGAGAAATTGATGGGTTTGGTCCATTCACGCGTGCAAATGT
The DNA here is from genome assembly GCF_030052815.1 of Hevea brasiliensis. Lineage (NCBI taxonomy): Eukaryota > Viridiplantae > Streptophyta > Magnoliopsida > Malpighiales > Euphorbiaceae > Hevea > Hevea brasiliensis. Next base: position 18,006,723 of record NC_079505.1, read on the forward strand.
GCTTATGTGCATGGGATTTTATCATGTTATTCCTACTGATTCTGAAACAGTGAGGCATCTAAAACAGGTATTTTTTTTCCCTTTTTTTGTTCTCATGCTTTGTTAACTGTTGACACGTGCTTCCAAGGTCTGAGAGTTGTCAGTGCAGGTCCATGCCAAAGATTCTACAATTCAAACAGTTCAAAGGGATGTTGAAAAGATATACGGAAAATATGCACCCTTCCAATTCTTAGCCTACTGGTACATTATGCAGTAGCCCTCACGCTTTTTCAACTAGTCTTCATAATTCTTCAATTGATCTAAGTAAATTAATTTTCTCACTTCATTCTCTTTGTTATCAGGGCAGAATTATGGCACTTCTATGAGCAAAGGTTTGGGAAGCTAAGTCAAATGCCTTGCTCTGATTATAAACTTATTACTGCCAGTAATATGAAAAATGAAGGAAGTCGCAAAATCAAAAGGAGTAGAGTATCTTGACAGTGATAGGGAGTGGTCATGACTTAAGTTAAAACGAGAAATGAGTGAAACTTTATTCTTATTGTTTATGATTTACTTGTAAAAGTGCATTGGGGACACTAATTTCATTTCATGATTATTCAAATATGCTGGCAGTTCTGGAATTCTAACAATCTAGTGTTCTCTGATATATTTCATGCGTTGTTTTCCTTTTTGTTCAGACTGAATATGCATCGTGTGCCATGTTATTTTCTATTACCCTTTTCATACCCACAATTTCAAACTGTAGTTTGCACTGTCTGGTGTAGTGATCTATTTAGATTTGAATGTATGGACAAGAAACAAAACTATAGTAACCAAGTTTGAACAAGATGGCCACTGAGTCAATTTTGGGACTTAACGAATTCGGTTGAGAATCAGAATACCCATTTTGTAGGGCATGAGTTTAAGATAATAGCACTTTTGGTGCCTAAAATTTTTATAATTTTCTATTAAGTGCCTGAATTTCTCCCTACCCCCTTTTTTGCTGGTGCAATTGAATGTTTAAACTTATAAAAAATTTACAATCAAGTTTATTAGCACTTTTCTGGTTATTTGAAGTGTTGTGATTGATTAAATATTACATACTGTTGCTTAATTTTCCATTTAAGTGCACATATGAATTATTTTAATTAGAAAATAAAATATGCGTCACATGAGTGAGACATGACTCTCCATCCCTTCCCTCCCTTCTCCCCAGTGTCTTCTATTTCTCTCACTTTCTCTCTTTGTAAATTATGAAATGTTTTTATTTATTAGGAATTTATTTTTGGTCTAAAATGAAAATAAAATTGTTCCTTCATTGAAAATTTAACCAACTTAAAACATCATCGCATAAAAGAATTGAGATTTAGGATTCAAAAATAAAGAGACAACGAGAGTGAGAAAAACAGTCAACATGCAGGGGTATATAAGGGCTCAAGCAATGCAATGGACCAGACAATATGGGACAAGAGACAAGACAAACTAGACAAAAAGTTGTCCTGTCTTGCGTTTGACATACTCAATGGAGAAAAAAAAGGAGGATTAGATAGTTCAAAAATCTACTTGTGACTTGTCCATTGAACCAATGAACAAATGATATATATATATATATTTTTCCATCCATTAAAGTAGCCAATATGTCTTCTTCTATGAAAAATAAAGACAAATTTTATGTTATTTTTATCCATATGAAAAGCCACTTAGTTGCAAGTTTTTCGTTTTGTTTAAAGAAAAAACAAAAAAAAAAAAAACTATGCATCCAAATGGGAAATTCCAAAAAGTTTAGGCAGTTAGAATGAAAATTGATTAATTTGGACTACTGTTTCTGAATGCCTCTATTATTGAGCTGAAAATTTTTCTGGTGAGCAGATTTATAGTGGATTTGTCACAAACCTGAATATGGACAAGGTGGTAGGTGCTAGTAACAAAGAACTGATCAAAAGTATTGATAATAACCTCCAGTCCACTTCAGGTCTTAATGTTGAATAATTTCTTTGTGAAATTGACAGGAAATTACAGAAACCAAAAATCAGTGAAACATAATGATCATAAAATAAGATAGCAGTCTTGAAAGAAATCTTGGCTTTAAATCACTCAGAACAATTAACAAGAATGCCATAAAAATTATAAAGGACTACCATACAAAGAAGCATTTTTGTGTGTGTGGTTAAGGAAATAATCAAATGGCTGAAATATCTACATTTAGACAAGTCTTTATGGGGAAATCAAAGGATGATAATATAATTCAAAGCGCCCTGCTATTTTACAGATATCACAAAAAGTTGTAACAAAATTGGCATGTTTGATCCAAGGTAAACATGGGGTGCCAGCCAATTACTACTAAGTATAGGACATCAAATGTAAAGCACTTTATTATTGAAGTTCTATCTCAGAATGTGGAAAACTTCCACTGTACTCAAAGAACTTTTTGTTGTCAGGGAGGTAGAGACTTCCTTTGTTTGAATCATAATGACTTGCAGAAGTAGATAGCATTTCAACATCATAGTCCAGACCAGCCTGCTCTGCTATGTTCTCTATCTCTTTGACCACCTCTCCCATTGCAGGCCTGTTGGCTCTCCATTCTTCAACACACCTGATTGCCAGATCTACAAACTTTTCTAAACCTTTCAATGTGTTGCTCACGCTAATGGCAGGATCAAGGATCTCATGGAGGTTGTATAAATCTTTTGTCTTATCCATTGCCATCCTGACCACTGTCACAATATGTCTTCCATGGTGTATTGGATTTCTGCCAGTAACTAATTCCAACATTACCACTCCAAAACTATAAACATCGCTTTTATCAGTTAACTGCTGGGTCATGAAATATTCAGGATCCATATAGCCCTGCACCAATAATGAGAATCTACTCTCAATGAAATTCCACATTTTGCTTATTGGAATCTTCATTAAACTCTGGCCTTTATCCTACATGGATTTAATAAAATATTCAATTCTTAATATGTTTTAAAGACATGCAGTTGGATTTGTTTGACAAGATAATCTTGTCATTCTAGACATTGTTTTTCTTTTTTCTTTGCCTTTGATCCAATGTCTTCCTTCATGCGCCTTGCTGCAGGATACCAGGTTATTTTTCTGCAATGATCATCTAGATAATGGAAACTCCTTAGGCTTCTGGAAATAGGATTGTGCATTCTTGTGGTGCCTTCTCAGGGTTAGGTCCGGAACTATCCACAGAGTGGTGAAAAAGAAATGATATTTGTCTTTCACAAATCTCGTTCTATTTTGTTAATATTCCTAACACTATTATTATAAAATAGTTACCAAGACTCCATTAGTGTCTGAAGAGTTTGGAAAAATGTTCTAAAAACCTTTCCTATGTATGCATTACTATGTGAAATTATTACTATCCCATGCCATTAAATGTAACTTTTATTATATCTTTTTTTCTGCAAATTGGAGGGTGGGCACTGGACAAATACAGTGGATTTTCATCAATAAAAACATATATTTTTATCTTTTATGTATTAGGGATTTGTTTGCTTCTTTTATTAAATTTTTGTAACTGTTCTTGTTGGAGATTCTTCTCATTCTCCCATTGAGGGTTGTTGATATAGTTACATAATATTAGATGTTTTTTTTTGAGCAAATAGAATTTAGTCATATCTCAAATAATCTGGACCTTGATTCTCTATTTTCATATTTTCTTCCTTAAGAATAATGAAAAGGAAAAAAAAAAAAAAAAAGAACTTATTGGAAAGATGATGTACTAACCATTGTGCCTTTGACCTGAGTACTAACATGACCCTCAGTGTGGTCCAAAAGCTTTGATAGACCAAAGTCAGCTACTTTTGCAGTTAATTGATCATCCAATAGAATGTTAGTTGACTTAATGTCTCTGTGGATGATGGGTGGGTTGGCAAGCTCATGCAAATAAGCGAGACCTCTGGCTGAGTCAAGGGCTATTCGAAGTCTCCTTGCCCAACTTAACTGGATACCTGACTTACCTGCATAATTCATTAGTTGATTGTCAAATGAAAAACTGGGAATTGCATTAAAATTTGTAATGCTCCAGATAAAAGGAGTCCTTTGATTCTGATGTGGCCTTTTGCACATGGAATAAAATGTCTTTTAAAAATTTGTCACTGGCCAGGTGCCTTATTTTCAGTTTTATTTTGTTTTTACTGGGATTGGTTTCGTACCTAATATAAATTCATCTGGTCTGCAGTTTTATGATCTGGTGTAGTGGAAGGAATGAGGGGTTAATGAGGAAGTCCCCAGTATGGTAGGAGATCCTAAATTGAAGAGAGTTAACTAGGGTTGCAAACTACTTCTTTCACAATTGATTGCGTGACAATTGACAAACTAAGCAACTCTATCTTATACAGGAGCTCATTAACATTTTAAGCAAAGCTGGAGTAGAACTCTAGTTGGCTTGATAGGCTCATTATTAGTTGAGGTTTAATGCACATGAGGCATGGTTTGATTTAAGTTGTAAAACTATTCTCTTATATTGATGATTATTATGATACTCATTCAGTTAGGATAGCCATTTGATTTACCTTTTGTGAATTCAGAAACTGAGTCTCAACAAGTACTGATATTCATTTTAAGAGCTGTTTTGAAGATACCTGAAATGCTATCCTTTAGAGAACCATTTGAAATATGCTCATAGACCAGCATCTGTTCATCTAGCTCATAACAGAAACCCAGTAGGCTGACTAGATTCTTGTGATGAACCCTTGATAGAAGCTCAATCTCAGTTTTGAACTCAACATTACCCTGCAATGACCCTTGTTGAGCTCTTTTTATAGCAACTAGTTTCCCACCAATAAGAATTCCTCGATAAACCTGAGGACACGTTGCAAATTGGATGCCAAAAATTGGATGAGAAAGAATTTTGCTCAACAACATATTAAATAAAAATAGAAGAACATGCTATCATTTTAAATATGATTACTAGTCCTTCTGTCTGACAGTGGTAGTGCTCAAATATTCTGATCCTCAACTCAACTTAATTCAATTCAACTAAGCCTTTATCCCAAAAATTTGGGGTCGGTTATATGGATTTGCTTTCTCCACTCTAAATGATTTTGGGTTAAATCCTCAGAAATGTGTAATGCTTCTAGGTCATGTTGTACTACTCTCATCCAAGTCAATTTAGGTCTACCCCTTTTTTTTTTCTATCCTCTAATCTAATGTGCTCTACTTGTCTAACTAGAGTCTCCATATGTCTACGCTTTATATGAGCAAACCACCTCAATCTCCCTTCTCTCAACTTATCCTCAATTGGCACCACTCCTACCTTTTCTCTAATACTCTCATTACGGACTTTATTTAGTCTAGTATGGCCACTCATCCACCTTAACATTCTCATCTCTGCAACTCTTATCTTAGACGCATACGACTCCTTCAGTGTCCAACACTCACTACCATATAACATGGCCGGTCGTATGGCTGTACAGTAATATTTTCCTTTCAACTTATTGAGAATCTTGCGATCACATAAAATTCCCGTGGCACGTCTCCACTTCAACCATCCGGCTTTAATCCTATGACTAACATCCTCCTCACATCCCCCATCTACTTGAAGGACTGAGCCGAGATATTTAAAGTGATTACTTTGGAACAGTACCACTCCATCCAAACAAACTCCTTCCCTATCACCAGTTTGGCCTTCACTGAACTTGCAATGCATGTATTCTATATTCGTTCTACTTAACTTACCTTAACGTGTTGTTGCTATTGCCACTACATACCTTAACGTGACAGAACAGAAACAAATTTATCAGCAGTGCCTTAGTATTGATATTGTTTATAAGGTTCTGAAAAAGATGCCATACATCCAAGAAGTAATAGCAGGTGATCTTTTAGTAAACTAACTACACCCTCAAAAACTAGTTTGGCTTTTAAAATATATTTTTTCGGTGCTTATTTTGCTAATTATAAACTTTTTTTTTTTATGAAAATTTAAATATCTTGTGCCATTATGTTGTTGGGTTTGAGTGAGAAGTGAAGTGAAAATCAACCATTTGAAAATCTTGGCTAAGTGAAGAATATATGTGTGGGAAGGACCTCATAGTTCCCTCACCAGGCCTTGCAGATCCTCTCCAGAATTGTGAGCCCCTGTCTTAATCTATGTAAACCATCTGTTTCCCTTTTACTACTTCCCAGAAAGAATTAGGAAGATAAAAAAAAAAAAAAAAAATCCATGCCAATATATTAACTTACCTTCCCATATCCCCCAATTCCAATAATGTTGCCATCTGAAAAATTGTTAGTGCATTTTTTAAGCTCTTCAAAGGTGAAACATCTCACTCCATTTATTTGTGGACGGCTTCCAGCACTTTCATTTCGGTCCCAGGATGCTGCATGTGTACAAAAAAGGAATAGTGAGCAATTTCATGGGGTTCCCTATCATAAAGTTGGGAAATCTTGGTTTTTCATTACCAAATGGATCTCTTAGACGGATAGCTGCCTCAGTAGCTGTATCAGCTTTTCTTCTTTGTTTGAATGCATAAATTCCGGCCACAAGTAATAGCAGCACTAGTATAGAACTACCAATGGCTGCTCCAATGATGATTCCTTTATTTGATGATTTGTTTGGTCCTGCACAGCATTCATGAATTACATTGAGCTAGATGGTCAAAAATTTCTGAGGGCTAATTTTATGTGTACAAGAATTTGGAGTGTTTTGAATCTCAGTTGTTTGGACTTGAAACTCTTGAATCTTAATAGTACTGTAGAGTAGTTTCTTAGAATTGGCATATTCTGTTATGTTTCGGAGACTGTAAAATCAATGTGAACAAACACTAGTTTAGTTCATGCATAATATAGTTTACCTGAAAAATAATCATTGTTATCAAGAGTGAAATAGAATGGTCCGAAAGAACTTGGACGCTTGAAAAATGTTAGGTTGTTCAGCTGAGATGTAATCATAGAAAATCCTGTTCTGTTAAAACTGTCACTATTAGATGGAAAGACTTCTATCCTCAAGTCTAGGTAATCATACTCATCCATGATTGGGTCACTTAGAGCAATTGAATCCACAGGAAACTGATCAAATTGAAAGGCATCCATCATTGAGGCTTGTAGAGAAATGTAGTAGCTTGCATTTCCCAAGTCTGAGAAGGAAATAGATCTGAAGTGCATGGTTCCTGTGATTGGATATGCACATTTACAATTGGGACTGCTAATTTGATTTGAATTGCAGTCATGTTGGACACAATTGTTTGGAGGCGTAGAGTATGAAGTATTTGGCTGTTGCAGAAGTGAGCAGTAGTTTTCTGTTGATCCTATCTTTGCACAAAATGGATTACCCTTTAGCCTGAAGAAAATTTTATAGATTACAAAAATGACATAATTGTAATACATGATCTGTACATTAGCATACAAAGGCCAATAAAACAGCAAGTTCCTATGGGTAGTTTTGGGAATAAAAAGGCAAAACATTTCAAAGAATGTTACTTACATAAGTGTTTTGCTGTATCCTGAACCTTGTGCAAACTCAGTAATGGAATTATTCTGCAAATCAATGACTTCCAACTGTGCGCCATAGTTGTTGCCAATGTCCAAGGTGCCATTTAGCTCGTTGTTGCTCAATACACTGTTGCCATAAATCATACTAATCAGCTCTCAGTTTACCATGTAGAAAAATTTTGCAGTTTTTCAGTTGCTTTCCTTATGATTCAATGATTGGAATGTCGTGCTACAAGAGAACACGTTGATACTTACACTGATTGTATTTGGGCAACACTAAAGATACTGTCTGGTATTTGGCCTTGAAGTTGTGTGCGCTCCATTATTCTGCCAGTAAAATTTTTGCTTATTATATTAGTAAACAATTTTATACTTATTGTTCTGTATGCCGTCTCATATTGCTATGCTGGATTGAGTTAGCGTGTGTGGCTGTGTGCCTATGTGTGTGGCAGAGGGAAGGAGAAATATACAATGATGTCAAGGATTGTAAGCTTGAAAACCATGGTGGAATAGATGATGCATCAAAACTATTATTGCTCATGTCCCTGCAAAACAAATATGGGTCAATAAATAAAAATGCTTAGTATTGTCACACAAGTGTTCCGGCATATGATAAAAAGAGCTGCAAAACTCATCTTTTTATCATAATGCACTTTAGGTATTTAGTGTTTGCAGATGATCTTGCTGAAACAGGGCTACTTACACATATGCGACTAGGTTCATACCACTAAGGTCGGGCATGGGGCCAGTCAGTTTATTGTTAGACAAGTATCTGAGAACAATTAACTGAAATTATTATTGAGAAAGCATGGAACCAATAGTGGATAACCTAAAATTCTTAGGAGCTAGCAGAGAAACTTTTATTTTAGTAGAAACTTCTATTTGTGTTCTTACAGCTGGGACAGATTTGTTAGGCCTGTGAAGTTCAGCCGAACGGGTCCATTTAATGAGTTCCTATCCAAGCGTCTGTTGCCAGAAAACAAAAAGAAAAAAAAAAAAATTCAAAGTTACTGATAGCTGTGGTGCAGAAAGGGCACAACCTGAAACAGTTATGTTATTAGGAGTACTCACATCAGTTCCAATGATCGTACCAGTTCTAGGGAGGATGGGATGCTGCCACTTAGTTGATTGCTGTCTAAAAGCCTGCTCAAAGTCATAAGATAAGAAACATCAACTAAATGATCCTTATTCCTCTGATGGATGAAGCAACAAGTTTGCATCCTTGAACACTATTTCACTTAATTCCATAATTTTCTCCTTTTCAGAAGAAGGCTATTCTGGATTAGGAATGCAAACTAAAGATACTTAGGATGTATTGAAAAGTAAATAAAGCTTAGCTCATTAATTTCCAAATGTGCCTTACTCTGCAGGAAAATATACCTAGTCTTTAGAAATACTAGTGTTATATATTTTCAGTTTTTTAGATTTCAGGGTAATACTTTGCCTGCCATCATAGAACATCGTATCTTGTGGTCTTATCTGCATGATGTTTCTTTCTAAATTTCATAAACTCTAACCTTCTCCTCTCCCTCTGGAATATGCTTTATGCCATCTAAAGCATGAAGAATTATTATTATTATTATTATTATTATTATTATTATTTTAAAGAATGCGAGCAAAAGTAAACACTGAATCATGAGAATTGAGAAGTTTAATCTTGGTAACTCTTTGACGGGCATTGCTTTAAATTAGCTCAGTTGGAATGCTAGGTAACCTCCTGAATATAGAAAACTTTTCTGCAGGCTACCCTTGGACCTGTGGCATAAATTATTTTTTCGCAGAAGATACACATAGGAGGATGCTTCTGGAAAGAAGAATAAAGCCCAGCAACCCAGGAAGGCAAATTTTTAGTTCATGAATGCTGAAGTGGTCTCCTCAATTCTAATTCTGTAGATTCTACTATGCAGTTAGAGATTTGTTCATGGTCAAGTTTACACAACTTTATTCTTCTTCATAATTCATTACTAAGATGATGCTTCTGAAATTTGTGAGGATGTAGAACCTAGTAATTGCAACTTCTTTATCTTTGTCCTTATTCCTTACGGCTTCTCACTTCCCTCTTTTGTTAAACAGTTAGGGATATAAGGTTGTGAAGTGACTTAATCATAAAAAATGTCTTTGGCTAAAGTTGGACAACCAGAACTGGCAGCCCCTTCATTTAATCTAGATGTGGCCCTAACTTTAGTATGTTCTTATTAAATGGAAGCTAATGACTGAAATCCAAGCACCTGTGCTTTGCAGTCCAAGGACTTAGTTCTAGTTCTACTTCTTCAGTCCTAAGCCTTTCTGATACAGAAGTTCAAGGGATAGCAAAAAATGCAATCTGACAACGAGTACTAAATATGTAGTTTCTATATCTTCAAGAACATAGCAGTTGTGAAATTTGCTATTTTCTTACATTTGTAGGCTGTTTATGAAGTAAGAAAATGGCACATTCATTGTGAGATAGTCACATTTGTATTTTTCAGCTATCTACATGCAGATTAGCAATTTGATCCTGTGTATAGCTGATCGGTAGAACTTACACATGTATCAATGTCATGTTTGAGCTGAATAATTTGGGTGGAATTGTGCCTGTGAGCTGATTTTGTCCAAGATGACTGCAAATAATGATCAAGTCGCCAATCATTATGTTGGAGAAAATAGAGGACTATAAAATTAAGATATGACCGAATATACTTGGTTACATACAAGTGTCCTGTATTTACTAGCAAATCCAAACCAGGTGAAGTCTCATTAGAGACTGGAATTGTTCCTGTGAGCTTATTGTCGGTTATATCCAGCCAATACAGATTCAACAGATTGCCAATAGAAGGTGGTATTTCGCCATTGAATTTGTTAGAAGCTAAAGATCTGCAAAGAATTGAAAAAAGAGGGGTTCTAAAAATATGAAAAATCCACAGGTGCAATGTAGGTTCAAGTTTTATCTATGAATTTGCATAGATCATCTGAAAAAAAAAAGAATTTTTTAGATTTTGTGTTCCAATTAATCAAAAGACATCTTGAGTTGGCAGAATTGCTTCTCATTACATGTCTGCAATTTTGTGACCTCCATAAATAATAGCAAGATGAATACCATAGTAGAAGTCCTTACAATGAGATAAGCTGTGTTAGAGATCCTATTGTGTTGGGAATTGGACCAAAAAAACTGCAACCAACCAGGGATCTGGCATGAAAAAGAAAATTAGGCAGTGAAGCATGAGGTTGTTCCTCCATAAGTTGGAAGAATAACAATTTTCTTACAGGTATACAAGGTTCTTCAAATTTCCAATTGCTGGTGGAAGAGTTCCTGTCAAACCCATATTTTGAGATAAATCCCTACATGTGGAAACTGATAATCAGGGCATCGTATCATTATATAAATATTCATCTTTGAAATGCTTCACATGCTCTGGTAGGTTATTCAAGTGTTACTGGTGTTCATTGCAAAATGCTAGGAGTTCTTCCACCTGATGGTTTCTAATGCATAATAGCTGGTTCTTGGATGCTGTGATAAATAGTATGTGCTTGTTTGCATATACCTGTACATAATATTTCTAGCATTTCATATCTGGGTATGTACATACACGCGCATAGAAATATTGCAATGCATAAATCTCTTCTATTGCAGATTGATTGTGAGAATCCATGGTAAGTTGGTAACAGGAGTCCATATTTGCTCCTCTCACCATTGTCAAGCCTGCTGAGCTGTGTAGTCTACTATGATTATATTGTAATGGCAAAAGAACATCGGAGAAGTGTAACTAGAAAGAACTTTTTAAGCGAATTATCAAGAACCTATTGATGTATGGGGATGAGAAAAGCGAGGAGAAGTAGAGAACCTACAGATTTTGTAGCTTGGGTAAATTTCCAATGTCTGCTGTCAGTGTTCCCGTCAAACCCATGCCTGACAAGACTCTTAAAATGGCAAGTGTTCAGTTTAGCCATAAGCACTTGATAAAGAGGAAATCAGGCTAATGAATGAGAAAAGGAGAACAAGTGTGTTACATGGATGTGATACGTGAATTGGAGCATTGTATTCCTTCCCAACTGCCCCCACAAGGATCAATGCCGATCCAATTGGGTGGTGTGTTCTGCCAGTTAATCTTGACAGCAGACAGAGCAGCGACTGCATCAGGTATCAGAAATAGGTTAAACACTTAAAATGAATTCTCAATACAGAACACATGGGTGCAGGCAGATAAATGTTGCTCAGGAATTTGATGAATTTGTAAGTATATTTACACTGAGCTTGATTTGAAATTCATGCAAGGTATTATCAATACGCAGTTAAGAGGTTTAGTAGCTGCAAGGCTTTCCATTAATTCTGGATTGTGCATGCAAATTCATGAGCTCATATTTTATGTACTTCATATAAGTTCCTTCGTGATCTCAAACTATTATTCTGTGCAGCATTTGAAGATAGAAAATTTTGGCTTTCTCCATAATGAATTGATGGAACCCATTAATTGCAAAAATGGAGTTGACCCCAATAAGTTTGGATGTTAAAATGATAGTTAAAAGTGACTTACAGTCTTGAGGATCTGTAACTGCTGCTATAAGGAAAACTTGAAGGCACATAATCAGCAAGAAAATCTGTTTTCCTAGATCCATTTGTAGAGACCTCACTACTTTCTTTCAGTTTCCAAAGCTTAATACAGAATCCTAGTACCTCTGACCATCCAATACTACCCAGATTCTAGACAAGCACCACCTGGGTGCCAATTCCTGCTTAAAAAGGGCAGCCATACCTCTGTGACATGTTCAAAACATCTGGAAATATTCTATGTTTTACAATTTCAACCCCAAAATGAAGTTTCTCTTGGATAAAAGTTCAACAAGGAAGTGGCGAATGTTAATTAGAAAATGCAGAAGACAACTGAGACAGGTTTATGTGTATATATTATATTTGTAGTTTCCTTTCACAGTCTTTCACATAAGAGAATATTAACACTGGAATTTTGAACATTTCTGCCTCTGCTTCCTTATTATACAATGCTTTAAGAAATCATTTGCTCTCATTTGAATCTTCTCTTTCTTTTGGAAGATGTTTTCTTGTTGAGTTGTCTTTGTATCCTTTATTTTTCTTATCATGGCTTGGTCAAATATAGCAGTTGCAGTTGAAGACTTCCCTGGATCATGATGGTTGGTAAGAATAGGAGCCACTTTGTTGTAGAATGTAGACTATACCCGGTCTCTTTCTCTCTTTCTGACTGGTTCATTTGCAATTTGCAGCCGACATTACATGAGATCTTCTATCATTTCATCCATATAAACACGTTTCTTTTTAGGTTGATAACACACCGACAGGAAACATTGCACTTTTCACATCTATACACATCTGAAGCACCCCATTGTACTTGTGTCAAGGTCGAAGCTTAGTATACTTCCACCGGATAAGTTAGTTGAACGTAAATATGCCACACTACACCGAGAAGTTAGTGGTGAAGTTCAAACCTAAGATTTTTCCGGCTAAATGAATCTCTTTTACCACCACACTTATATTGGGACTTGAGACCGAAACTTAAGATACATTGCTGGTTTAAACCTCAAACCTATTTGGCTGAATGAATTTCCTTTACCACTTAAATTAATATTCGCGAATTAATTTTTTGATAAGTGATCTTAATGACACATTCTTTCACATTGGCATAATGCATTTAGAATAAATAATCTTGAAGTGTTTATCATCGGAGTTGAATCCTGATTGATTGATAATGACGAGATACTTTCATCCTTGCTAGTTATACATCTAAAAGGGATCCAATAATATAATAAATCGCCTGATAAATAGCACTCATCCAAAGACACATAAAGAGCTAATATTACTAAAAAAAATTGTGCCCTAAAAATCAATTAGGTAAACGATAATTTAATTTTTAAAATTTGATAAGATCTATAATTTAATTTTTATATTTTTAAAATTAAGTATTTTAATTTTTAAAATTTAGTAAAACCTATAATTTAATTATTTCGTTTAATTTTTCTTCTAATTTATTGTTAATTATAGTAAAAAAAATAAATAAAATGCCTTTATTTTATATATTTTCTGACTTAAATAATTTAGCCATGAGATTTTGGATTATAAATAAAATAGTTTAAATTAAGGGATTATTTTATTTATAATATAAAATATTAGGCATTAAATTATTTCAGTTAGAAATATAGAATTAAAGGCATTTTAATTATTTTTGTTGTAATTAATGATCGATTAGACGGAGGGATTAAATTGTAAATTTTATCAAATTTCAGGAATAAAATTATTTGATTTTAAAATTATAGAAACTAAATTGTAAATTTTACTAAATTTTATGAACTAATTTATAATTTATACAATCAAATAATATTGAAAACCCTCGGCAAAATTATCTTTTATATTTAAATTAATAAAATTAAATTTAATAGTAATGAAATTGTTAAGGTGTTAGTTGAAATTAAACAACTAGAGGCGCGTTGACCAATACAAATGTCTTGTTTCTACTCTCTTGTCGTGTCTATGTTTTTCTAGTTTCTTATGTATTTGATTTTTTAAATCTAATTGTGTTAAGCCTAATTGGCTTTTTTTTTTAAAAAAAAAAAGAAATTAATAAAATTTTATTTCATTTATTTATATAACCTTAAATGAAACTTCAATTTAAAATCTTACTTTTTTTAATTAAAATTTATTAAATAAAATAGAATTAAAAAAAAATAAAAAAAAATCATATATACCTAAGAAAATATATAAAAATATATATTTCTTGTAAATTAATATAATAAGACATTATATTAAACTAATAACTATAACTTCAATTATTTACTTTAGTAATAAAAAAAATATAATATCATTATTATTAATTTAAAATAATATTTTATTACATTATTTATGAGAAATACTATGTACTTATACTTTTATAAAGTGTTATTATTTTCATTAATTCAATAAGTTTTTACAAAATAATTATTTTATAAAAATTTATATATTATTTTTCATAAAATTTGTGAAATAAAATACATAAATTTTATAAAATTTAAGTTTTTATAAAATAAACTAATTTTTAACAAAATAATCATTGAAACCACACACACATATATAGACACACAAATGATGGGTGAACTTTCTAATGGACAGAAATACTCTTAATTTTTATATTATTCATAATATTAAATTAAATATTATAATAACATAATATTTTATATATGAAAAATATTATTATCTTAATTTCTATTTTTATTAGGATTTGAACTCTTTTTTTAATAAATGTACAAATTTATTAAAATAAATGTCACACCTTACCCCTCTGTAAGGCATAACATGATCCCGTAGTATACTTAATGACTTACCAACTCCGTCTACCGATAACCCATTAAATACATTATAAGGAATTTTAAAACAATTTTCTTACTTTTTGAAAGTGATGAGCTTTTCTAGCAGGTATTAAAAACATTTACTTGAAGTTTAAAGATTTGATAAAATTTTTGTCCATTTTGATTTTTCCATAAATTTTGAAAAAATTTCGATAGAGTGTCTGCTGTATTTGAGAAAACCGAAAATTTTACCTGTAGAAAACACTTCCAATATAACACTTCATCAACTCACAACCACCGTTATAACTCAAATCAGCATAATTTCCTCCAAACTCCACAATTCAATCAATATTTCACAACTCAAAATTTCAATTCAATTATTTCCAAAAATAGTAATAATTAATTTCATGCACATTGCATTAAAGAAAAATTTATTTACATTTATCAGTCTAAAAATTATATCAGAAAATCTAAAATAATATATTACAAAATCTGTGCAACTGCTCATGATCAATTTACAAATGTACATACAATCAATTACATCAAAATAAATATGTACAATCAGGGTATAAAATTATACCTGACAAAAGGTCCAGAAGTAGCTCTGAAATCCTCAGCAGCTCACTCCGCTGCTCTACTAGTCTCTCTATCTGCGACAGCAATAAACAGCCATTGCTGAGTACTATGACTCAGTGGTGCACAACATACTAAAATAAAATTTTATGCATAAATCAAATCACATTTATTCAAATATGGTACTGAAAATGAAAATAAATACAAAACACAATTTATAATTTTAGTCAAAACAGTCTCATTTCGAAAGTCCCAAAACAGATTTTATAAAAATACACAGTTATATCATGTCATTAGTACAATGTTCATCTCAATAGCCGGAGGCTTATGAGGAATCTCAAGGTTAGCTAGCTCAAACTATGGGCACCCATTCAATTTCTTCATCTACTGGCACACATCTCAACACTTCAGTCAGAGAGGAAATTCAAAATTCAAAACTAATTCCTCCCACTAGGCATGCTAGTGAGACATTCAGATATATGGTCATGATACTGTGGTTTCAAAACTATCTTAACATTTTACTAAAGATTTATTGACAATTCAAGCACATACAATTAAATTTCCAACAATTTAAGTCAAAAGTATAATATTCATTTCAATAACAAATTTGCAATAAAAATAAATCACAATTTATTCATCAAAACAAATTGTCAAGAGAATTTACAGAAAAATTTTATGTTGTGCACAAACCTTGTGCGAGTCGCCTCTAGGCCTTGACTCGATGTCTCGGATTCTTTCCCGGTATTCTTTTCAACTGAAATATACAATTTTACAGTGTTTCAGTATCATAACGTATAATAAATTCAATAATAAATTCACAATTACTTATGTCTAGCTTTAATATGCTTAATTCAACATTCTTTGAATTTTGCATTTTGGGGTTACTATTCACGATACTATTCAAGTCAAATTATTGACTTTCTTATGCTTAATAGGTATGAGAATTTCAATTTTACTCACATACCATATTTTGGTTGCTTAATTTGTTGATTTTGGTTGCCCCTTAAATTTTTAGGTCTCCTAGGTACAATTTTTAATTTTTAATTTTGATGTCCTATTTTGCACTATTCCGTTGATTATGTTGCTGTAGAAATTTAGCTAAGTGTTCTCCATAGAAGTTGTTCCTTATTGTCTTAGCTTTAATTTCTTTTTTGAATCACTCCATTCGGAGTTTTGTAGCCCAAAATATGGCCATTTGAACATGGCTGACCGGATTGGTTTAACCCAGATTTCTGGGCACCTAATTTGGTTCTAGTAGTTTTAGACCACTAACTTTAAGTAGCAAAATGGCTAGGTTATGGGCAGAATTTGGATTGGTGTTCTTCATTAAAGTTGTAGTGCTATGTCATACCTTTCCAATGCCACAAAAATCAGGTCATTTGGACCTGTATAGCCCAAGTTATGGCCAAATGTTGTTCATTTAGTCATTTTGGTACAGTGGCAGTGCACTCCACTCGGGTTTGACCTAATTGTTCACTATGTTATGTCATTTTCTGGGCATAGTTTCTAAATGAAAAATGGGCAATTATGTGTCTATTTTCATTCCCAATTGGCCTCACACCAATTGGGTTGGTAAAATTTCAGTTTTGATCCCTCAAAAGGACCTAGGTCAAGCTGCTAGATTAGGACCCCTAACCAATCCGAATTGCTTTTCAATTCTACCAATTCCAACACATCACAATTGGTCCCAAGTGACCATTTCTAATCTCAATTAAGGTCATTTCCATCAATTAACCATTTCCTACAATTTTTCTCCCAATTTCAAGAATTCAAAAACCCTAATTTACACAATTCATTTAATTAATGAAATTAAAGTACATAATCAACATCTATACACTTAATTCAACTTCTCTAACTCTTTAATTCCATCAAAGTCATGCAATTCTACCCCCCTCTATTGCTAGCCGAAATTCATAAGAATCCCACACACTTGATTTGTTTCACTTATTTGTTAATTCCAAGTGTAACTTAGCTACTTAAACATAAATTCAAAGAGAGAATGAAGAAAGAACACTAACATCAATTCTTTGATTTACAATCCACCAATTTTTTCACTTTCTCCTTTCTTCTTCTCCCTCAATCTTCTTTTCTAGTTTAGATTGGAAGCTTTTTAGGGTTTAGGGTTTATTTTGGGAGGCTAAAATCAAGTTATGTAAGCTTGATTCATTCATCAATGGTTGTCACACATGGTGGTGAGGGAGAGGGTATTCGGCCGGCTAGTTGGGTGGAAAAGAAGTGATTTTCTTTTCTTTGATTTTTTTGTGTTTATGTGTATTTAAGTTAATTTTTGACTTGATCAAATATTTGGGAAAATAAAATTTAATTTTGACATCATGGCGAGGTCACAAAGGTGATGTAATAAACCCTTTTTCATTTCTTTTTCTTTTTCCTTTATTTTCCATAGTTCTTTAATTTAATTCTACATTCCGAAATTTTCATTTTTCCGATTTTATTGGACAAGTAGGTCAGGAATCACCTCTAGGGGTGAATTGACCAAATTGCCCCTCACTGATTTGATCCGGTTTGCAAATAATTCAATATTTCTTTCAGAGCCCTGACTTAATTATTTGACCCACTTATCAGTTCTTTTCTGTGGTTTTCTCTTTTCCACTAGGTTCGCAATAGTCCTAAAGACCGCGGCGTCACATTTTCCAGTTCAAAATTCGGGTTAAGACTGACCTCGTAGTCACTTCCCAGGAAGGTCACCCATCGCTGTGACTCTCGGCTCATTTAACCTTTTATGTTCTGTTTTTCTTATTTATACTTAACTATCTGGCAATCACTAATTATTTGCATTCAGGGCTTATCTAGGTGTCTTAATTGTGGTTTTAATCCCTTTAATTGTCCAGACCGACACCGGTCACCGGAACAATAAAATATACCAGGCTATGCAAATAGGGGTGTTATAATAAAACTCTTAATATCATGTAATATTAATAAATTTAATTAATGATAAAAGAGAGAAAATTAAAATTTTTCTATAAAATAATTTTCTCATTAAAAAAATAAAGTGTAGTTTCCTAAAAGAATAAAACTAGAACCTTAGAGTGAAGAACTTGAAATTATTATTTTTTTAAAATAAGACTTGAAATTTAAATTAAAAAAGAGTTTCTTAAAATAATATAAATACCGCGGAATTTTATTATAGTAAAAAAATAACTTCAATTTTTTTTTAAATAAAATATGTAAATTAAAAAAGAAAGAGTAAAAAATATGATTAAGAATTTAAAAGTTAAAATTAAAAAATATATAAAACTTTTTGTAATATATATATGTATAAATTAATTAGAAAACAAACTTATAAATAGATTAAAATGGATATGATAAAATTTATACATTTACTGAAAATTTATAACTATATTTAATAATTAAAATAAAAATAAATTTTATTTTATATAAATTACTATTTTTAATGTATTCTAATAGAATTCAATATCTTATGAAAAATTTTAATAATACTATGTCTAAATTCATGTAAAATCCTTGGGATATGAAATTTTTAATTCACGTTTTTTAAATTTTGTTTTCATTTCATTTATTAAAAGCTGTAATTATTTAAATTTAAAAACTAATTTATTAACATTAAAATTAATATTTTAATTTAAACATAAATAATCTTTTTTCATATAAAATAAAATAACTATTTTGATTAAAATAAACCATATTTCCATGATTTATAGTGAATTACATATTTTTTATACTAATTAATTTTGTTTAAATAACCATTTTCTAATTGGTGATTTGTTCTATTTATTTGTATTCATTATTTCCTGTTTAACTTTTTTAAAATTTATTTTAAAAATAAAATTATTAAAACCAATAATAATTTAATAATATCATTATTTATCTAATAATAGAATTAATTCAATTAGTAAGGATTAGAGTTTGATTTTGATTAAAAAAAAAAACACTTGAATTTTATTTTAGTACAAAAAATATGTCTTTATAATTGCTTAAAAAGTAGATTTAATTAGTATTGTAAATTGATTTTAAAATATATGATCGTATACATTAAAAAAATTTATATGGCCAACTGGTTAAGAAATCTGAGTTTTATTTAAATTTTAACAGATTGAACATGATAAATATACTTTTAATTTATATAAGTATTTTGAATTTTAATTACTCAATAGAGTTTTCAATAATATAATTATAACGTCCCTCTTGAAACTGAATAGTAATGTCCGCTTTGGCCTAACGAACCGCACGATTTTATCTTTTAGACCCCATCTTTGAAGCCTAAAAGCATGCTATCCAAGTTAAAGGTTTGATACTTTATAATGCTCTTCATTCTTTTCTGATGTTGGACTCAGTTCAGCCCTATTCTCTATTCAGACAAAGTCATCAACGAGCCATGTCCTCCCAGAGGATCGTTCTCAGTCGAGATCTTCCTTTCCACGTGGGATATTATAATAACTTTAAATCATTGTATATAAAACAAAAATAATGTAAGAGATTATAATAAAATTGATAATATGTTAATTTTTTTATTTAATATACGATAAATTATATATTTTTTTATAATTTATCATTTATTTTTTAATGCTTTAAAAGGAAATGTTATTAAATGGAATATTTATGAAATAGCTTTTATGTCTGTAATTTATATAAAATATAAATAAATGATCGATTTATGAACTAAAACAAAAATAAAATTTTATTTAATATTTAAAAAACTATTTAATATAATAAATTATAATTAAATATAATAACATAAATATAAATTTAAACTTAATGAATGATATATTATTTTTTAAAAAAAACTCAATCTAATATTAAAAAGTAATTAAGTTAATATTTGAAAAAAAATTAAAAGAAAATATATTAATAAAAGTTAAAATAATAAAAATTAAAATTTACTTTCTATTATATAATTTATCACACTCCATCTTCTAAATTTTAAACTCTCTTTTAATTTTATTTAAGAGTTATAGGAAGAAAAATAAAGAGGATAACACTTTTTAAAATGTAATTACATAATTTTATTTATAATTACAAATTTATCATTATATTATTATTAAATATTTAATTTTATTATTTTATTTAATTTAAAATACATTCCCACAATTTCATATTACATATATTTAAGTATTATCTATTAAATTTTAATTATTCATTCTATTTTAGAATATTATTATTATAATTTTTCATCTCATTCTCTTACTAAATGTATTCTTTTAAAAAAAATTAAAATATAAATAAAATAAATTTGTTTTCTTCAAAATAAAATAAAAAAAAAGTCTGACATAATATTATATATCAGCTTTGCATGAAATATGAGCTTATCATTTTTACTTTCAAATATAGATAATTTTTTTTTATTAAACATTGATCGGATTTTGAACTCGAAATTTTATAATCTTAAAAATAATTCTAATATCACTAAATTAAGACTTTGATCATTCAAACATATTAATATATTACATTTTTATTTTATTTTATTTTAATAATATTTAAATTAATAAATATTATTTATTTATAAAATTAGTGAAATTAAAATTAAAAGTAATATTTTAATTTTAGTAATTATAAATATATAATAAAATATATTATAAATTCTTTGATGTATGCACGCATGTGCTTCTAAAACTAGTTATAACTAAAATATATAAAAGATTAATAATAATTATAAATATAATTCAATTATTTCGATATTTAAAGATGAAATCCAAGTTTTAACATTAATTTTAAAGATATTAATGAAAAATAATAATAATAAAATTTGAAGTTTTCTAGTCGGAAGGCATTGAGAGTAGACCCGGCCACTTCCCATTGAGAATCGAAATTAAATTGATTTAACTTAAAATTTAAATTAATTAAAATCATATTAAATAAAATTAATTTTAAATTAAATTAAAATTGATGAATTTGATGTAATCTTGTGTTGAAATAATTTTTTTTTTAAAGTTAAAATAATTAGCCATTAAATTCGATCAAATCAAAATTGAACTAAAATCAAATTAGAATCAAAACTTATCCGAAATAGAACTTATGATCCAATTATGATCTTCGGAATGTTAAACCAAAATCACTGATTCAGGCTGAAATTTAGCCTGGAGTAATCCGGTGGCCACCCCTAAATTTAGCCATAAATTTATCTTTATACATTTTCAATTATGCTCTTTATAATTTACGTATAAATATTAAATATTAAATTTCATTATTTAAATTAAGATAATATTAATGTTAATTTAATTAAATTTATAAATAAAAATATTAAATTATATTAAAATTTATAAAATATTTATTAAATTAAAATTTGTTATATATTTAGTTAGATTATATTTTTATAAAAAATATCTATTGTAATTAAATTTAATTATTAATATATAATAAATAAATAAATAAATATACCAATGATAACAATGTAATCTCAATGTAGAGAAATTATCAAAATGAAATTAAAAAAATATTAACATTATTATAATTTTATAACAATTTAGTTTCATAATATATGCATGATTTATTTTTTTTTTCATCATCATTGTGTAATATTAAATTCTAAACTTTTAAAATTTAAAATTATAATTACATTAGAATTATAACTATAATTACAGTTATAGAATTAAAATTTTACATATGAATATTTTGTCATTAATAATTTTTTAATATAATTTTCAATCACAAATCAATTTGAGCAGACAAATATAATAATAATAATAATAATAATAATAATAATAATAATAATAATAATAATAATAATAAATTTATGGCTAAAATAATTCATAATACTTATTATTCATAATAAAAATAAAATAATAAGTATTATTAAAGTCTTCAAACTTTAATTTTATTTTACAAAAAGTCACTCTAACTTGCAATGGTATGTTTCCAGATAAAAAAAATCCCTTAAGTGTTACATAAATGCAGTTCATTATTTTTTAGTGAAGAGTAAATCTTTCTACTTTCTAGGGAGTGGATTGTTATGTTGGCATTGATATTTTTATGATAGATTCAAATGATTATTGAAATAGTCAATGTTTTTGTAGTGTGAGAAAGAATAAAATAAAAGGTTAATTTCATTTTTTTTTAACTTGAAAATTTACTATAGCAAGTTAGAGGGATTTTATGAAATAAAATTAAAATTCTAGGACTTTTGAATAACAAATTAAAATTAAGGGATATAATTGAACATGAGGCAAAATTCAGGTATGCACTATAAAAATTATAGAGTTCATGGGATTAAAATTCACAATTACTAGAGAATTGTTTAATAGGATGGAGAATGAACGATTTGCCATTTAAAAAGATAGGAATACAATAAGAATTTTTTATACTTCAAGTCCACTCTCATCACATTGCAATCTTCACAATATGTTGACTTAATTTTACTCACTGTTCCTCAACTTTAAGGGTTGCTTCATCACCGTTTTTGAACTTCAATTTGTATTACAAACTCTTTCTTACCTGTGATCATCATATTGCAATCTTCACAATATGCTGGTTTAATTTCACCAACCATTTTTCAACTTTAACAATTGTTTCATTACCATTTTTTAACTTCTATTTGAATTATAAAAGTAATCCTTAGGTATTCTGATTGGAAGTTGATATGGACATGCATAGGTGGCACAATAAAAAATATTTAATTAGACACCATTCTCTACATGTGTCAAAAAAATATTTTTTGTTATGACTAATATGTATGGAACAATTTTTGGATGGAGTACCCAAGATAATCTAGAGGGACTTTGTATTGTATTAAATTAAAATTTCAATATTTTTAAGGTACAAATTGAAATTAATGTATAGAATGAAACAATGCATGAGTTGAAGTGAGGATGTGTGAAATTAAGCCCAATATACTGCCATGGATTTTACTTTGCTTATTTGCTTTCCTTGTGTGACTATCTAAATGACATCCTCCTTGTTCCTCCTCCTATATCTTTTTGGCTTGCAAATTCCTAAGATGCTGATGGCCTTCAAGATTTTATTGAGTAAGAGGCTTGTTCTTTTTTACTGTAAATGATAATGATTATCTTGGTGGCAGTGAAAGTTTGAACCCACTAGAGCTTTCTTGTTTATGACTGGATCAAGAATGCTTTTTTACATCTTGATAATGATACCATCGCGGGTGTAAATCATTTTTATGCTATGAAGCTGTAACACCCCCATACTAAGTAGTCTATACATTCTACAGTTCCAGTGACTAGTGTCTGTTTGGATAGTCAGGATGTTTAGAACTATATTTGTGTCATTTAGAAAAGCCCTAAATAAAAATTAATAGAAATTACATGAAGGTGAAATGGAAATAAGAAAAACAAAGCATAATCGGTTAAATGAGCCGAGGTCATAACAATGGGTGACCGAACTGGGAAGTGGCTGTGAGCTCAGTCGCTACCTTGATTTCGTGTGGGACCTTATGGCACCCCAGGCCTAAGGATTATTGCAAAACTAATGGTAGTGTGAAAATCACAGAAAAGAATAGAGAACCAGTTCAAATAATTGAATCAGGGTTCAGGAAGTAACCTAGTGCGATTGAAAAAACTGATCAGACCGATAAGGGGCAAAATGGTCAATTCACCCTTAGAGGTGACTCTTGGCCTAAAGATCCATTAAAATGTAGGAAATTAAAATTATGAAAAATAATTAAAAACATAAGAGGTATGTGAAAGGAAAGGAAAAAGAAAAGAAAAGAAATTCAATAAAGGGA
Source organism: Hevea brasiliensis (assembly GCF_030052815.1). Taxonomy (NCBI): domain Eukaryota; kingdom Viridiplantae; phylum Streptophyta; class Magnoliopsida; order Malpighiales; family Euphorbiaceae; genus Hevea; species Hevea brasiliensis. Next base: position 18,030,634 of record NC_079505.1, read on the forward strand.
ATTATGACATCATGCATAAGTAAGCATGATACAATAATAATTTATAATTTTTAAATTTTGAAATTAAGGGATAATTAACTACATAAAGTGACCAATTAAAAAAAAAAGGAAATTTCTCTTATCTTCTTCTTCTTGGCTGAATTGTTTCTCTCTCTCTTGTCTCTCACTTTCATCTTTCTTCCATCATTGAAGCTAACTCTTAAGCTTTTAGAACCCTAATTTTAGCCATAAATTTCCTAGTTTCCTTAATTAAACCTTGTTTTGGATCTTGGTAAGAAGATTGGGAACAAGAAATAGAAGAAATAATGAAGATAGGAAGCTTGGAAAAATGGTCTAATTGAGGTAAATTTATGTTTAAGCCTAATTTCTTTAGATTTCTTGAAATTAAGCTTAATTAAGATGAGCTAGCATTAGAAATGGATGAAATTATGTTTGAATTTTGAGAAGCAAATTTCAGCAGCCATGAGGTATTAGGGTTTGATAAGCTTAAATGAAATTAAATATGTAATTAAGCTTAATTGATGAAGCATGTTTGATTTGTATGTTGAAATAAAATAAATTGCATGAGTTATGGAATTTTGAAGATGGAAATTAGGGTTTTGGTGTAAAATTGGCGATTTATAGGAATTGTTGACCAATTAACATTGTAACACCCTCACTTTAGCAAGTCCATACATTCTACTGTTCCGATGACCAATATCTGTCCGGACAGCTAGAATGACTGAAACTATATGTAAACTAGAGTGAGGAGTCATAAAGAAATCAAATAAGCGTAAGAAAAATTAAGGAAAAATTTTAGAAATGAATTACAATGAAGTTAAATGAGTCGGTATCCCGGTGATAGGTGACCCTAACGGGAAGTTGCTGTCTTTACAGCTAGTAACCCTAAACCCGAGGGAAAATCTGTGAAATAATATTTGGGACTCTAGAGAAGAGTCATTGAGGTTTCGATGGCATTAGAATGTCAAGAAAATGCTTAGAAAAATTTTTAAATTGGTACAGACAATTTTTATCTGTTAAGCCAAACGGAGGGCATTTTAGTCATTTCGCCTTCAGAGACGATTTTTTACCGACTTGTCCATTTAAGTAAGTGAATTATATGACATAAAATATAAATAAATATTGCTAAAAATTAAATTGAAAATGAGTAGGAAAGAAAAGAAAAGAAAATGAATATAAATTGGAATTATGATATAAGATGATGTCATTTAACACGCCTTCACCAATCACAATGCAATAAGCTTTCTTAAAACAATTAAAAGAGATAAAAATCAAAGAAAAAAAAATCAGATTTTCCTTCTTCTTATTCAGCTTGCTGAGACACTTCCATGAGCCTTCCACCATTGATGAATTTTTTAGCTTTATTTCCTTCCTTATCTCACCCCAAACTTACTAGTTGTCTTCACAAAAATTAATCCTAGCACCTTGAACAACCCCTAGGAAGCAAAAAGGAAGGGAAACCAAGAACTTTATCAAGCTTGGGGTTAGCTTTCAAAGAGGTTAGTGCCATTTCTCTTTACTTTCTCTTTAGATTTCATGTTGGGAGCATGAATTGAGTTGGAAATTTAAGGAATTGAAAGAAAATAATCATGTATGGACCAACTTCAATTTTTGGCAGCCTTGATGATTGAAGTATTTGATGAGTTTTGAATGAGTTAAAATTGTTTATGGGTGGCTTTGAATGTGAATATGAGACTTATAACATCATTAAGTATGTTGAATTGATGTATGTGCATGAATGGATATTTGAGATTAGGGTTTAAGGCATGAAGTTAGGGTTTTGCTCATGTGTTGGTGAATGGAAGTCCTAATGGTCAATTAGTGACCATTTGGCTATGTTTGATAAGGAATTGAAGTGAATTATGGCTTTGAATTTGAGGTTGGGTATGCTGCCTCATAGGACTTGTAGGGTTGGATATGAGTCCAATAAGTTTGGGTAGCTGTAACTTGAGTGTTGCAGGTTCAATTAGTTCAAGGCTAATTGGACATGAAAATAGACACATAATGGCACAACTTTGATGAAGAAACCTTGCCTAGAAAACAAACTTTGAATACCCTAAAAATTGACCAAATTTGGATAATCAACCTGCTGGTCTTGGAAATTGACCAAATAAATAGTATTTGTTCATTTGGCCATAACTCAGTGTAAAAATGTCCAAATGACCTAAATTTTATATCAATAGAAAGCTTAGACAACTTAGAACAACTTTTATGAAGAACACAAACTAAAATTCTGAATCTAACCCATTCAAATTGCTAATCCAAGTTAGGACACCAAATCTGACAGAACCAAATTCGCCCATAAAATCTAGGTAAGGACCAATCTGGCCAGTTATGGTATTTAGGCCATAACTTAAGCTACAAAACTCCAAATGGAGTGATTCAAAAAGGTAATTAAAGAAGACACATAAACGAACAACTTTCATGGAGAAAGTTTTGTCAAAATTCTACTGTAGCAAGGTCCAATGGAATAGTAAACTTGGACCTGAAATTCTGAAAAACTGAAACAAAACCTAGGAGGCTAGGAATTGAGTTTGGCAATCAATGCCAACAAAAATAAAATGCAAAATATGGTATCTTGGTGAATTTAGGCTCAACAAATTTATTATAAATAAAAAATTTAACATTTGAATGGAAATGGTCAAATGAATAGTAACCACTAAATTATGTGAAGTAGAAAATCAAACTATAAGCATCATTGTAGTTATTAATATAGGATGTGGTAGGTAAATTGTGAATGGTGAATTTGAGTGACACTAGGATTGAAGGAAAATTTAGCTAAATTTGAAATCCATGAAATATTCATGGATTACTTGAAATATGAATGATAATTCACCTAAATCATGAGGAATAGATAGTTAGGGCTTATATGCTCATTACAAATAAAATTCATGATACATTAGTAATACAATTGGAAATATGAAATTGTAATTAGCATAAGTGAATTGTCAAATGTATAAATGAGATGAAGTTAACATGAGGAATTATGTTTCATTGTAATTAGAACAATAATAATATCCTACCCAATAAGTGGTACAAGAGAGGAATTAAGGTGAATTATGAATACTTATTCTCATCATGAGGAAAAAGAGAAATTAAAATTAATACATAAATAAGTTTGTATCTCAACTACATTGCTAGGGAAAATTTAATTTTCAGTTCTGGACCTCATAATATATTCATAATACAACTGGGAATATAAAATGTGAATTATATATATATGGACTATTAAATGTGAAAATAAGACGAAATTATCACTAGGGCTTATGCCTCTTTTGTAACTAGAAATTAACACCTTACATAATTAATGGCATATGAGAAACAAAAAGAATATTTTGAGTACAATGGTACATGAGAACCATTATTGTGAATTGTGATCAACACAAATGATATAATAAATGAATGTATAAATTATGATAAATGCATAATTTATATAAAATTGTATTCTAAAAATTTATATTTCTGTTACGAATAGAATTGAAATGTTATAAATTATAATTAAAATTTATCGTGAAATAATGAAATAATAAAACAAAACATATTAACACTTAATGGTACTTATGTGCCCATGTATTGCCTAGACACGTGTATCAGATTGGATAGATTGGCATGCCAATAGGGTATTGTTTTAGCAGTACTACGTAAGGCTTTATGCCTGTATTCATGGCTTTATGCCCGCACTCATGGCTTTTATGCCCGATTATATGTTATCATGACTTTTTAGCTATACTGACTGCATACGTGGTTGACGTTCTGCGTCTCATGGTATGATGGCCCAAGGCACTGCAGTGTCCAGTGCCAACGACCCGTTATCCAGTTTAGTCAGCCTGTCATAGGTTACCTGCCCAGTGTAAATTATTGAAATTATTTAAGAACATTAGTAATTAAAAATATTAGAAAGTATTGAATGAAATGAGGAAAAAGATTAGCAATAGAAACATAACTGAATCAAGTAGTACAAATGAAATTTTCAGAATTGTAGGAATAAAAAATACAATGCTCCTAGAATTAATGTGTATATCGAATATTATTACTGTATAAACTCAGCACTTCCAAAGAGGGACAAAATAGAATATAAGATAGTTGATATTAGAAATATCATACCAAATTTAATTGATACCCGAGGATCTAAATTATACTTTAGAATTATACTTCAATCTTTCTTGTTTGTATATATTATTTTCTTGTTATATTATTGCACCACTAAGCAGAAATGCTTAGCGCGATGGATTTGTTTCCTTCGCGCAGGTACTGAAGATAAAGCCCGGTGGATATTAGACAGGGATTTTGGAGTCCGGATCTGCAGAAGTGTTAGAAATGTTCAAGTTGTCACCTCCTCAGCAATGCATGTAAATAGGGCTCACAAAAGTTATTTTATGTATTTATAATTAGTTATTAATTGTAATATAAATTATGGTATTGTAATTAATTTGTACATCATGTAAATTGTGAATTTATGAAATTAGCTTGTAAATCATGTAAATTATGAAGTTTGAGAATTTTGATACATAAATTGAGTATGAATGGATATGTATGCAAATGAGTTGCAAGAATTGAATGTGTGATGAGATAATTATGAAAATAACTAATGAGATTTTATTTTGAAAATATTTTTGAAATTTCAATCAGGTAAATAGTGAAATATGCCAAATGTTAATAGAAACAGGGAAATAATAGAAATAGGGAAAACTCCGCTAGTTTCTCCATAGAAAGATAATTAATGTTAAAATATAACAAGAACAAAAACTTTTAAAGGAATAAAGTAAGATAAAACAGGGTGCTCCAGCACCGAATGTAGCACACCTTGCTCCGCTACACTGTAGATGGGTGAGGAGTGTTACAGACATTGTGATGCTTAATTATGGTCAATTAGGGTGAATATAAGTGCAATTTGATGAATGGAATTGAAGTGAGTGTGAATGTGGTTTGGTTGAAATCTAGACAGCTTGACCTTTGTCCATTTAAATAGCTATAAGTTGAATTGTGTTGCTCCAATTGGTGTGAGACTAATTGAAGATGAAATTAGGGTCATAATGCTACATTTTTTATGAAGGAACCTTGCCCAAAAAGTGACCACAAGTTAGTCTAAAATTGGGTTGAATCCGGAATTGGTGTCCTAATTCTGGGCAGAATTGACCAAATGAACAGTACATGTTCAAATGGTCATAACTTTGTGTAGAGAGGTCCAAATTACCTGATTTTTAAACGATTGGAAAGATTCGACATATTAGAACAACTTTCATGAAGAACAGAAACCCAAATTCTGACCATAACCTAGTCAAATTGCTAACCAAAGTTAACTCACCAAAACTGCCAGAACCCTAATTTGCCTAGAATTCTGAAAAATGACCAATCTGGCCAATTTTGGTAAAAATGATATAACTTGAGCTACAAAACTCCAAATGGAGTGATTCAAAAAAAAAATTAAACTAGACACATTAAGGAACAACTTTGATGAAGGAAGTTTAGCCAAATTTCCACTGTAGAAAGGTCCAATGGAACAGTAAACCCAAGTGATCAAATCTGAATTTTTGGAATTTCTTCCAATGAGCTTTGAATTGAGATTGGCAACCAATGCCAACAAATGTAGAATCCAAAATGTGGTATGACCATGAGTTTAAAATTGGTATACCTATTATGTATGAAAAATTCAATATTTTACATAACTAGTCAAATGAATAGTAACACTATAACATTAAACACAAAGAACTCAACTTAGGAGATCTTATAAGTACATTTAAGATGAAAAATTCAATTGTTGGAATTATTATTAGGAATGATTTGGATAGGTATTGAAACATTTTAATTTTGTGTTTCAGTGGAAAAAGAGCCTTTCGAGGAAGGAGGTAGAGCGGATTGAGTTAAGGCGAGCATAAGAGATTTGTGCACAATAAATTTTAACCCTTTGTTTTTCACTTGGAAATTTGTTGAATAAATGTGTGAATTTAATTTTGATTATTATGGCTTAGAATTTATTGAAAAATAGTGTGTTGCCTACTTTGTAAATGAAAATTTGGAATGAAAAATGCTTAGTGCTTTGCATGAAATGTTTGAACGGTATGATTTTGAATTGGATTTCGAGATCACACTTGGCATAGCAATACTATTGTGTTCCTCCTCCATTTATGGGGTTGAGATTGACTATGTTCCTCCCTTTCTAGCTTGCCAGTTTGAGGTTGAGATTGGATGAGTACTCATATAGCTAGCTAGCCACCTCCCTCATTGATTCGATTAGGAGGGTTGAGATTGCTTTGTCGTGGTGTACAATACGGTATTGATTGAAAATTTTGTGTCATGACCTAAGTTGTGTTATTGATTGGCAATACTATGGTTTACAATTTATTTTGATAAAATGTTATTAAAAATGTTGACATCAACTTTGTGAACTATGATTGTGAGAAATTTCAAATTTCTGTTTATCGATGAATGATTTTATTTTTAGTGACTTTAAAATTTATTGTTGTGCACCACTAAGTTTTTGGCTCAGCGATAGCTTGTTTATGCTATCGCAGGTAAAGAGGTAGATAAAGCAGCAGAGTAGGCTGCTTGTGACTTGGAGTGATCAGCATTTTGGAGTTCTTACCGGATATATAGATTATACCCTTGTAGATTTTTGTTTAATGTATATGTATCTGTGTGTATTTGTATAACAGACTTGAGCAGTTGTATAAAGATTTTGAAATTTTATTTTTGATCACTGTAAACATTTATAATGTAAACCTGTTATTTCTTATTAATGAAATGCTTAAGTTCCTTTTTATATTTTTCAAATAATGAATTGTTTGAAATTGTGTTTGTTAAGATTGAGTTGTGTTGAAATATTGGAGTTGGGGTTGAAACACATATATTGGGAGTGTTCTAACAGGTTTTTGAAGAATTATTTTCTTAAATTATAGCTGGCACTCTGCCAAAATTTTTGTAAAATTTGCGAAATATCGAATTAATCAAAATTTTAACTTATAACCTAAACTCCAACTAAAGACTTTTTAATAATGATTCAACATCACTTTACACCTTAAAATGAATTGAATTTGATTTAAAATCCCTTGTAGTATATTTAATGGGTTATCGGTAGGCAAAGTTCGGTAATTCATTAGGTATACTACGAGATCATGTTATGCTTTACGGAGGGGTAAAGTGTGACAGAAGCTTTATGAGGCTGTGAAGAGATTCATGGGAATTTCACCACCATTATCATCAACCAAAGGTGGTAGAATTAAGAAAAAGGAAAATCCCAAAGTGGGTCTTCTCCTTCTGTTGCTGCTGCTGTTGCTACTTCAACTTGCTTTATGGGGGAAATTACCCAAAGGGAGTAATGAAAAAAAAAATGTAACACCCTCAAATTAAGTAATCCGTACATTCTACTGTTCTGGTGACTAGTGTCTGTCCGGACGGCTAGAATGCCTGGAGCTATACTTAGTTCACATAGAAGAGCCATAAATAAAAGTGATAAAGAGCAAATGAAGTTGGATTAAAATAGGAGTAATGAAGAACAAATAGGTTAAATGAGCCTAGAGTTCTGAAGATGGGTGACCAATCCGGGAAGCAACTATGAGCTCAGTTGCTACTCTAAATTCGTGTGGGACCCTATGACATCCTTAGTTGAGGGTTAATTGCGAAACTACTGAGAATTATAAAATCATGGAAATAAAAAGGGAACAAGTACAAATAAGTGAATCGGAACTTAAGAACTCATCGGACATTATTAAAAGATGGACTATAACCCGATGAGGGGCATTTTAGTCAATTCACTCCTAGAGGTGATTTTTGACCTAAATGTCCATTAAATTGTGTGAGATTAAAATATTGAAAAAGGAATTAAAAATGAATAAGTGTAGGGAAGGAAAAGAAAAAGAAATAAAATTTCTAATTTTAAATTTCTTTATGATATAAGCATGACACATTGATGACACAATTAAAATTAAAATTTTAATTATTTAAATTTTGGGGATAATTATCTTACTTAAAGAAGACAAAATTGTAAAAAAAAAAATAAAACAAAAATATCATCTTCTTCTTCTAAAACGAGCCGGCCACCCTTGTTCTCTCTCTCTCTCTCTTCCATTAACAACTCAATTCAAGCTTTGATTCCCCACCTTTCTTCCATAAGTTTTCTACTAAATTAGTAGAAACCCTCTAATTAAGCCTCAAAGTGAAGATTAGGAGAAGAAGAAACAAGAAAAATTGAAGGGAATTGAAGAGTGAAAAGCTCCATTAAAGGTAAGAGTATTATGAGCTTAAACTTGTTACATATGTGTTGAATGGAGCTTGAATATGGAGAAAATAACTTAAGAAAAAAATGAAAATCATGCATGAACTTTAAGAGTGAAATTTGGCCAACTTGAAGGATGTTAGGGTTAATGTGTTTTGATTGAATTGATGGTGAATTCTAGCTTGTGTAAGGTTGTATACATGATTAGTGTATTGAAATTTCATGAAATTGCATGAATTAGTAAGATGGAAAAATTAGGGTTTATGGAAATTAGGGCTTTGGTGGTATGTTATGCAATTGATGTGTATAAGGTTTAATTATGGTCATTTGGTATGTTTTGATTGAGAATTGATGTGAATTGATCAAAGGAAAGAAGGGATTGGTGGTGTGTTGAGTTGCTGGAATTCTAGACCCTTGAGTCCAGCAGGTTTGAATGAGTATAATTTGAGTTACATAGCTCCAATTGGTGTGAGGCCAATTGGAGATGAAACTTAAGACATAGGGCTAGAATTTTCATAAGACACCTTGCCTAGAAAATAACCATAAGTTGCCCTAAATGAACCTTGAATCCGGATTTCAATTCTGGACCTGACAAAAAATGATCAAATGAACAGTGTTCAGTAAATTAGGCATAACTCACTCTAGGAAACTCCAATTAACCTGATTCTTGAACCAATGGAAACCTGAAACATAGAAGAACAATTTTTATGAAGACCATAGAGTCAAATTATGACCCTAAATTGATCAAATTGCTAGACAAATTTAGTTCAACAAATCTACCTTAGTGCCAGACTGAACCTGGAAATTCTGGACAATTACCTTTCCGACCAGTTTTGGCAAAATTGCCATAACTGGGGTTACAAAACTGCAAATTAGGTGATTTCAAAGCCAAAATACTCATAACACATAGAACTACAATTTTTGTGTTTTGACCAGAACCCAGATCCTAAAGTAACTTAGGGAAATTGTTAGGAGAAATCAGGACTTTCCAATCTGGAATTCCTACACTGGAACCATTTTAGCCATTTGACCCCAGGATAGTAATTAGAACATAACTTTCACTAGAAAATTCCAAATGGGATGAACCAAAATGATCTGAAAACCTAAGAATTACGGCTACAACTTTGGTTTAGAAACATTACTCAAATTTTGGGTGTAAGACCCTTAAATATTAATTGTAGTGCTAACCTGAAACCTAGAATTTTGGAGTTGTAGGATTCATGAGTCCAGGTTGGTTAATTAGCCATAACTTACCCTAAACAACTTCAAATTTAGTGATTCTTAAACCTGTGTAACCATGAGACATAGGAGAACAATTTATATGAAGAACACCAAGCCAAATTATGACTATAACTTGTCCAATTAGCTTGACAAAGTTGAGTTCCAGAATCTACCTTGCTCTGAAATAGTGTTGGTCACTAGACCAGTACTTGGTAAATTGACCATAACTAGAGCTACCAAACTCCAAATTGAATGATTCAAAAAGGAAAATAAAACTAAGACATAGAGGAACAATTCTCATGAAGAACATTTTACCAAATTATGACTAGAACTAAGTTAAAATGGGGTTGCAATGTCAGGGTCTAGAACTGCCCTGGACCCAGAATACATTGAAATTTAAAAATTTACTTAGGGATGCATTAGGCATTTATTTGAGTAGCTATTGAAGATAATTGGGAGGAGTATTAAAATACTTTAATTGTGTATTTTTAGTAGAAAAGGAGACATTGAAAGATAAGGAAAAGTGAGTCAAGGAAAGAGGAGACTCATTTAAGGTTTGTGCACAACTAGCCCTTTTCTATGTTTTTAAAATTGTAATGGATTTGAATGAATTTTATATGAATGAGTTATGAATTTCCTTTGCATTTGAGAACTTTAATGTGTTGAATGAATTTGTATGGTTTAATTATGAATTCTCTTATGCATTTAAGAAATTATTTGCAATGTTTTGAAGATTGTGAATAGTGAAATGTGTTTATGGGATTTGCAATGTGACTCTTTGAATGGAAATTAATTGAAGTTGTTTTTAAACCACAATTAGCATGGCAATATGATTGTATTCCTCATTAGCTTGTCTAGTGAGACGTATTGGATTTAATCTCCCCCACTTGTGGGGTTGAGTTTTTCCCTCTCTGGTTTACCAGTTGAGGACATATTGGATGAGTACTCATATATGCTAGCTAGCCTTTGTATTTCCCTTTAGCCTTTGGTTATTAGGACGTATTGATTTTGTCGTGGTGTACAACACGGCATTGATTTAAAATTTGTATCATGCTATGAACTGTATGAATTGTTAGCAAAACCCTTAAATTGTGAAAGTTTTGGATAAAATGTGATTGAAATGGATGATTTATAATTATTAAAATTTGTGATTTTAGTTTCACAAATTGTGGCCAATTTGAATATATTTCAAATTCTTTGTTATGATTTGATAAGATATGTCTTATATCGTGTTATAAAAATTTAGTTGTACACCATTGGGTAAAATACTAAGCGATAGCTTTTTTTTATACTGTCGCAGATAAGGAGAAAGGGAAAGCAACAAAGTGAGCTGCTAGTAGCTGTAGTGAAGCTTAGTTTGGATCATTTTTGGGTATATTATTTATACCCTTTGTAAATCCATTTTGATGTAAATTAGTTTATGCGTATCTAAAAGACAATGAGCAGTTGTACAAATGAATTTGTAATAATATTTTTTTATCTTTTGAATTCCATATTTGTAAATGAATATTTATTTTGATTTGTATATGAGATAAATACCTTTGCTTGGTGTTGGTTGAATGAAATGAGTTGATTGAGTTCAAATTTGGTATGAGATATTTTTATAAATTGTTTTTAAACAAGTATAAAAGAACTGTTTTATTACATTTTTAGCCGTCACCACGCAAAATTTTCGTAAAATTTTAAAAATGCTAAATTAATTCTAAATAAATTTCATGGTATGTACCAAATTTAAAGGCTCATTAATAATGATTTTATTTGTTATAAACTCTAAAATGAAATGTAATTGTTTTAAAATTTCTTATAGTATATTTAATGGGTTATCGGTAGGCGAAGTTCAGTAATTCATTAGATATACCACAGGATCATGTTACGCCTTACAGAGGGGTAAGGTGTGACAAAAAAAAAAACCAAAAGAGGGTTACCTTAGATTTATTTACCAAATGGGGGGTGAGAAGTGCTGAGCTGGAGGAGAGAGACAGGCAGACTCTTGTATGAGTAGCGGCTAAGTTGAACAAAACCATAAAAAAAAAATAGAAGGATTGAAATGAAAAACAAAATAATAAAAAATAAAGTTGTCAGCCGGACTCTACTTAGAGTAGCGACTATCTACCACTCTGACACAAGAATATTATGTTATGGACTTATTTGTAAAAAGCAAAAAAAAAAAAAGTGACGGGATATCAGTGAGGGGGCTAATCATGGCAACTTGGTGCTACACGTTACGTCAGCTGGCGCTACCGATGGTAGCACTCAGCTGCCAAAATTATATATTTTTCCCACTTACTATGCTTTTAATATATATTCATTATTTATAACAAAAAATTTCATTTTATATTACTTTCACCTTTTTTTCCCTCAAAAAATTTATCAATACATATTAAAATTAATAATAATATTTTTTCTATTTTCAAATATTTTATTTCCTTCTTTATACATAATATCATATTTTATAGCTAATAATTTTTTCTAATTTAAATTTTACAACAAAATATTTAATTCTTACTAATAGTATTTTTTTCATTTTTATTGATTCAAATTCTTAACCACGCTATTTCAACTATAATATAATATTTTATTTCACTATTAAACTTTAAAAATATTTTACTACTACAAATATTATTTTTTTTAACATTAAATTTATCACTAAATATAACTACAAAAAAAACATACCTTCAATCTTCAACAGGGAGAGAACACTGAGAGGGAGAGAACACTGAAAGGAAAAGGGAAAGAACATTGAAAGGGAGAGGGACAGAACATATTTATAGGGGGTTGGCATACTGATGCCCTGCCACTTTTTTTTTCTTTTCACAAATAAGTCCATAACAGAATATTTTTGTGTCATAGTGGCAGATGGTCGCTACTCTAAGTAGAGTCCGGCTGACAACTTTATTTTTTATTATTTTTTTTTCATTTCAGTATTTTTTTTAATTATTTTATTCCACTTAGTCGCTACCCATACTAGAGTCTGCCTATCTCTCTCATCCAGCTCAACACTTCTCACCCCCTTTTGGTAAATAAATCTAAGGTAACCCCTTTTGGTATTTTTTTTTTTTCATTACTCCCTCTAGGTAATTTCCCCTTTCTAGAGAGTAATCCACCTCAAAAGACAAATGGGTATGATTGTGGACTTCATGTTATGGAATGAAAGCAGGAATACTGCCAAGAATGGAGAATTGGTCGTCTGCTATTGAAAGGAATATAATGTTGATGCATCATTGGAGATGAGCATGCAGAGTAAAGTTTAAAGCTTACAGAAGATATTTGCATGCAGAAGGACTGAATTGAGAATTCAAAGAAAGGTATTTTGGATATGAATCATTTGGGATAGTTTATTTCTGTAGCTGTTAAGCAATCTTAGCTTTTTATGTAATCTAATCTAATCAAGTCATAGTGTTATACAGCAGAAAATTTCACTTATGGTGTAAACTTCACAATCCATAAATTTCCTGTGGATTCAGTTTATCCAAGGAAGCATTGAAAGGACTTCACAATCCATGAGCTAGCTCATTAATTCATGTATTTGTAAAACAGTTTCCTCATTCTAATTCTATAGCTTCTGTCGAGAATTTGGTCTGAAACTGCTGCCGTAAGAAAAATCTGAAGGCACATAATCAGCAAGGAGACATCTCTACTTCTTTGTTTGTTTGTTTCTTTTAGTTTCCAATGCTTAATATAGAGTCCTTGTACACTTTTGATCTAATAATACTACCAGCTTCTAGACAAATTATTATAGCATGCATGCGAATCTAAAGTACAGACAATGTTACAATAATTCAGTGTATTTTTTGAATATCTCACACAAATCTAATGCAAGGAATAGAAAATATAGTATTTATAGTGATGGGTCTGTGCCCTCCATTACCATCACAAACCTCACTCTTTATTCCAATCAAGTCACGTCGCATAAAATAACACAAATATTACCGAATAAATTTAAAGGATTGTCCCTGAACTTGATTGTGACAGAATCGTCTTTGAACTTAAAAATCTAATATAAAACCCCTAAACTTAAAAATTTTGTACAATAAAATCCTTCTAATCCTCAATAGTTAGTTGGTTTATGCAATCCAAAATAACAATAACGTGAATAATTTTTCATCCTTTATAGAAAGTGATAAAAATAGCTATGATTTTCTTCATAGATAAACCATAAAAGAATCTCAATCGTATGAGACAATAAAGCAATAGATATATAACACCTGATTAGAGGGACTTTACCTTCAAAAGTATAGCAACAATCATCCACGTTTTCGCTACTTTAAATTATCCACATTAGCGTGTTACTTGTAAACCGATTATTAAGAGTCAAAATGATTTTACTATGTAAAATTTTAAAATTTTAGGAGTTTTATATTACATTTTTAAGTTTAGAAACAGTTTTATTACAACTTTAGAGTTCAATGACAACTATTAAAATTTATATAAGATTACTTGTTTGCCGATTCTTGCTTAAAATAGCAGCCATATCTTTTTGACCATGTGGAGAGACTCTATTTTTACCGTGTGAACACCAAAATGACTATTCTCCATAATCAAGTTTTCTCTAAGATATTTTCACGTTTATGTATTAAAATTAGTTATGAATGGCTTTGAGTCAGATAGATTCGAATTGAATTGTTAGATGAGGTCAAAATTTGATACCCTGAATGTCAATTAAAATCTGCAGTATACATGCAACTGAGACAGGTTTATATATATATATATATATATATATATATATATATACATATAGTTATTATTTATTTAGTCTTGCAATCAGAGGCCTTGAACCAAGCATTTTCATATATAAAATTTGATAAGAAGGTGGTGGATGACTGTGACAGCTTTTGAATCTTTCTTCGCTTTCCTCTCTATCATTGTTAAGAAATCATTTTCTCTTGTTTTATTTTTCTCTATCTTGATTGGAAGCTATTTTCTTGTTGAATTATATCTTGGCATTCTTTATCTTATGATGGTTTGATCAAATATAACAGTACAAGATCCTCTGGATCCATTAAGCTCTATACTCAGTCTCTTTGCAGCCAAAATATCTACAATTTGCATTACATCACATCATTTTCACTTTTATCCCGCAAATGTTACACCAATCATATCATAGGCTCAAATTACAAAGAGACATTTTTGTTCATTGGCTTTTCAATGGTTTGACTTTAACTTTTAATAAACTCTGACAAACTTATTCACACTCATCATAAATTTAATATATAAATATATAAAATTTATTATGCATAATATATATTAAATTTATAATAGATTAAATTTACGCAAGAATTTTCCTAAATTTAATATAATGTCTAAAAAAATTTTTTGCTTAAACCCGTTTCACTATTAACCTAATATATAAAATATATAGTAGAATCCATATATTAAATATATGAATCTCATATGTTTATATTTTGAATTCACGATGAATCAGATTTAGGCAAGAAAAATCCGATATCTAAAAGTTCGCAAGCTATACCACATGGCAGCAAATTAATACTAGTAGAAAATGTATAAAATCTTGTGATTCAAGCTCTATCTACAATATGGAAAACTTCCAGTTGGACTCTAGGTTCTTATCTGTAAAAGCATTGCGGAAACTCCTTTTGCTTGATCCGTCTTGACTTCCTCAAGTAGATACCATTTTGTGCAGACAAGTCTGCTGTAGTATGTTCTCAAGCTATTTGACCACCTCACTCATTGTAGGCCTGCATGCCGGCTCTTAATTCTTCAACACACATGATTGCTAAATCTACAAAATTTTCTAAACCTTTTAGTTTTTGCTGCTGATGCAATGGCAGGATCAAGAATCTGATGCCGAACGTCACAATATATCTCCCATGTTCTGTAGACTTTGCAACTGTTATTAACTAACATTATGACTCCAAATCCATAAACACCACCTTTCCCAGTTGAGTGCTGCGTGGTGTAACATTCAGATCCTTGCTTAACGAACTGTCCTTTAATTAGCATATATATTTTCTCCTATGAAAATAAAGGGGAAAAGTATGAAAAAAATACCTACAATTTTGAACTTTCACTCCTCAAGGCTTATGACATTTTTTTTTGCACTTTTACACTTAAGTGCTATTAGTGATTTATTAACAAACTTAGAAAGGTATTTGACTTAATTTACGAAAACTAGCTTATAAGCAATAGAAGCTTATAAGCTAATTTGAACTTATAAATATTATTATTTTTTTATTTAACGTGCTACGCACATTATTTATGTTCGTTATTAGTATTTGAAATTTAATTTTATTTACATATAATTTTTTACTAATTTTTAATATATTATATCAGATTAATATCACTTAATTAAAAAATAAATAGTCCATTAATTATAAAATTTTTAAATTACAGTATTTTAAATTATTAAATTATAATAAAAATTGAAAGCAATTTTTACCTAAAAACTCTATCTTATAATAATAACAATGATAAATTTATCTCTATACATTTTCAATTATTCTCTTTATAATTTACGTATAAATATTAAATAATAAATTTCATTATTTAAATTAAGATAATATTAATGTTAATTTAATTAAATTTATAAATAAAAATATTAAATTATATTAAAATTTATAAAATATTTATTAAATTAAAATTTGTTATATATTTAGTTAGATTATATTTTTATAAAAATATCTGTTGTAATTAAATTTAATTATTAATATATAATAAATAAATATACCAATGATAACAATGTAATCTCAATGTAGAGAAATTATCAAAATGAAATTAAAAAAATTTTAACATTATTATAATTTTATAACAATTTAGTTTCGTAATACATGCATGATTTATTATTTTTTTTATCATCAATGTGCAATATTAAATTCTAAACTTTTAAAATTTAAAATTATAATTACATTAGAATTATAACTATAATTACAGTTATAGAATTAAAATTTTACATATGAATATTTTGTCATTAATAATTTTTTAATATAATTTTCAATCACAAATCAATTTGAGCGGATAAATATAATAATAATTATTATAAATAATCAATATTAAATAATAAAAATAAAATAATAATTATTATGAATAATCAAATAACGTTTATAATAATTAACAATATAAAGAATTTTAATTAGAGTTTGTTAAAAAAGAATTTTAATAAAATATTAATTTATTAAATATTTATTTGTTAATAAAAGAATATGGCACAGAGTAACTTAGAGTTTAATATTTTCTATGCTTAGCTATATGCGCGTGTTGTTGTAAATAGAATTTGACTATTTACGATTTTTTGAATTATAATTATATATATTTATTATAATTTAGAATTATAATTATATTATAATTAGAATTGTTGAAAAATATTAATAAAACATTATAATAGCCAATTAGATTTAATCAATCATTATAATAATATTAAATTACTTGGATATTTTAGCAAGTCCTAATATTTCTCCTACATTTGAAGCACATAAATTGCTCATGCATCAAAATCAAGAAAAAAATATAATATTAGAGTGTAACACCCCTCACCCATTTACAGTGTAGTCGAGCAAGACAAGTCACACTCGGTACCGAAGCATCCTATATTATCTTACTTCATTCTTTTAATAATTTTTTCTCATTATCTTTCAATATCAATTATTTTTCTATGGAGAAATTAGCGGAGTTTCCCCTGTTTCTATTATCATTTAGCGTATTTCACTATTCACCTGCTTGAAATTTCAACAGTATTTTCAAAATAAAATCTCATAATCATATCATATTTCAATATCATCCATGTATTTCAATTATCACATTCATTTCCATCCACTTTCCTTCATACTCCATTCACATATCAAAATTCTCATATTTCCATCAATTTACATAATTTGCAAACTAATTGAATAAATTTACAATTTACATGATATACAAATTAATTACATATGAACTAATCAATTTATTAATTTATATCACATAAATATTACTTACAAATTCTTAGTTTACAATTCTTAGTTTACATTACAACATACAAAATATTTATAATATACAAAATACATTAAATGACTTATATGGGCCCTATCTACATGCATTGCTGAGGAGGTGACAACCTTGAACCCTTCTGACACTTCTGCAGATCTGGACTTCAAAATCCCAGTCTAATATCCACTGAGTTTTGCCTTCAGTACCTACGCGAAGGAAACAAATCCATCGCGCTAAGCATTTCTGCTTAGTGGTGTAATAATATAACAAAAAATAATGTATACAAATAAAGAAAGAATCAAGCATTCTAAATATTCAAGTATCAATTTGATTTAAAATGACATTTCTAGTATTAACTATCTTATATGCTAATTCGTTTCTCTTTGGAAGTACTGAGTTTATAGCCTTATAGTAATAATATTCAATATACATTTTATTCTAGGAGTATTGTATTTGAGGTCTCTCTACGATTCTGCAAATTATATTTTTGTTATGTTTCTATTGTTAATCTCTTTTTCACATTTTATTTAATACTTTCTAATGTTTTTAATTGTTAATATGCTTAAATAATTTCAATAATTTACACTGCCCAGGTAACCTATGACAGGCTGACTAAACTGGACAAAAGGTCGTTGGCACTGGACACCGCGGTGCCTCGGGCCGTCATACCACGTATGCAGTCAGTATGGCTAAAAAGCCATGATAACACATAATCGGGCATAAAAAGCCATGAGTATGGGCATAAAGCCATGAGTGCGGGTATAAAGCCTATCGCAATACTGCTAAAATAATACCCTATTGGTATGCCAATCTATCCAATCTGACACACGTGTCTAGGCAATACATGGGCACATAGTACCATTAAATGTTAATAAATTATGTTTTATGACTTCATTATTTCATGACAAATTCCAATTATACTTTATACATTCATTTGATCGCAATTCACATTAATTATCCTTCTATACCATTGTACTCAAAGTACTTTTCCTTTCTACAATAATGAGAACTAATATCTCATTCATACATTAACATGATCCATTTATTCATTACACTATTTATACAACTTATCATTTGCAATTTAAGTTTTGGTCCCTTGCATTAATATTATTGAGGTTACTATTCACTTGACCATTTCCCTTCAAAGGTTGACTTTTTAATTCATAATAGATTTATTAAGCCTAAGTTCACCAAGATACCACATTTTGTATTTTATTTTTGTTGGCATTGATTGCCAATACCATTTCAAAGCTTAGTGTTGATTGTTTAAAATTTTCAGATTTCAAGCACTAAGGTTACTGTTCCATTGGTCATTTGTACAGTAAGAATTTGACAAACTTCTCTTCATGAAAGTTGTTCATTTATGTGTCATATTTAATTTCCTTTTTGAATCACTCCATTTGAAATTTTGTAGCTTAAGTTATGGTCTAAATACTATAACTGGCCAGATAGGAAAGTACCCATAATTTCTTGGCAGAATCCATTCTGGCAGTTTTGGTGTCTTGAGTTTGGTAGGCAATTTCATTAAGTTCTGATCAAAATTTGAAGTTGTGTCCTTCATGAAAGTTGTCCTAAACTGTCTAAGCTTTCTATTGATATAAATTTTAGGTCAGTTGGACCTTTCTACATTGAGTTATGACAAAAAAAATGAACACTGTTCATTTGGTCATTTTGCCCAGGCAGAATTGGTGCTACCCGGATTTGGTCAATTTTTAGGGCATTCTAAGTTTGGTTTCTGGATAGAGTTCCTTCATCAAAGTTGTGCCATTATGTGTCTAATTTAATGTCCAATTGGCCTTGCACAAATTGAACCTACACAACTCAAGTTATAGCTACCCAAACATGCTGGACTCACATCCAGACCTGCAGGGTACATTGGACAGCATACCTAACCTCAATTCCCTTTGCACCATTCACTCAATTTCCTACTCAAACATGACCAAATGGTCACTAATTGACCATTACAACTTCTTTTCATCAATACATAAACAAAATCTCAAATTTATGCCCAAACCCTAACTCTACCATTTCAATTCATGCATTAACTTACATTTCATTATCCTAATCATGAGATTAGTGTTAAGGGCAGCTATGAAGCCATTTTTAATTCAAAGGAATTCATCAAACCCTAACCCATCTATGGCTGCCAAAATCATGGGATATATATATATATATACATAATTTTTATTTCTTTTCTTACTAATTCAACTTAAATCATGTTCTTAAACAAGAAATTAAAAAGAAAGATGAAATATTAGGCACTAACCTTAATTTGAAGAGTTGTCAAGCTAGTAAAACTTCTCAATCTCTCATTCTTTTTGCTGCCTAGGGATGGTGCAAGATGTAAGGAGCAGTTTTTGTGAAGCAAACTTATGGTTTTATGATGTTTTTTACAAGGAAATTTTAGTGAGAAGGGAAAGATTCAATGGAGATAGGAGAGAGAGGGAGTTCCAGCTGGTTTTTGGGAAGAAGGAGAAGGCAGATTTTTCTTTCCAATTTTTCCTTATTTAACTCTTTTTAATTGGCTTGTTGAGTTGTGATTAGTAGAAACCTAACTAATGAAATCATGTGATGTCATATTTCCCATTTAATTCATTTTCTTTTTCTTTTCTTTTCTACTCATTTTCAATTCAATTTTTAATAATATTTATTCACATTTTATGTCATAATAATTATTTACTTAACTGGACAAGTTGGTCAAAAATCGTCTCTGAAGGCGAAATGACCAAAATGCCCTCTCTTTGGCTTATTGAGCCAAAATCGTCTGTACTGATCTAAAAATTTTCTTAAGCATTTTCTTTGTATTCTAATGCCATCGAAACCTCAATGATTCTTCTCTGGAGTCTCAAAAATTATTTTATGAATTTTCTCCCGGGTTTAGGGCTCCTAACTGCGAAGACCACAACTTCTCACTAGGTTACCCATCGCTAGGGCACCGGCTCATTTAACTTGATTGTGTTTTATTTCTAAAATTTTTCCTAAATTTTCTTATTCGTATTTGAATTATTTATTACTCCTCACTCTAGTCTAAATATTTTTCCAGACGTTTTAGCTGTTCAGACCGACACCGGTTACCGAAACAGTAGAATGTACAGAATTATTACAGTGAGGGTGTTACATAGAGTTTTTATAGTTCATTAATGTACTATATATATTATGTATTTTATTACATATAAAGATATAATTATATTAAAAATACATAATATATCTAAAAATATAAAAAATTATATGTATAAAATTAATTTTTGTTTCATTATTTTATTTGGTACCATTTAATACAGTTTTCAATTGAGTTAATAATAAAAAAAAAATAAACAGAATCCTATAAAAACGATAAAATAAGTTTAGATCAATTTGATTCAGTTTTGATAATATTGATTTTTTCAATTATAATTCTTATTAATTGATTCAATTTTTTAAAATATCAATTTTTATGAACTGTATACCCTACCTTTAACACTAAAGAAAATAAAGATAAAAAAAAAATAATAACTCTGCAATAGTAATTTTTCATAAATCGTAATAAATAAAATAATTATTTTTTAGTAAAATCATAAAATAATTATCATAAAACGGATATATAAGAAAATAAATTAATTAAATTTAGGCGTACTTGTCATCAACTGTTTTTGTTAGTATTAATTTTTTTATTAAAATCAAATATATATATTTTTTTAATTTTACCTTAATTATTTGTTAAAATTAACATTCATCTTTGATTGCTTTTATTATTTATTTGTTTTAATAATTCATAATTAGAAAAAAGTTAAAAGATTTAGTTTTATTTATTTATTTATTATTATTATTATAATTATTATAAAAGGTTCCATTTAATTTATTTTTTATTATGTTTTATCGCAATTTTTATAATATTTAATTGTAGCATTATGATAATATGAATTTCTTGTTTAATGAACTATAAGACGTTAATGAGTTTGTAAAATTAGGGGTGTAAATGAATCAAATCGCTTGTGAGCTACTCGAGGTTTGGCTCAATAAAAGCACAACTCAGTTCGGCTCGATTTCTAAACGAGCCGAACTCGAGCTCGAATTTTAAGTTCGTTTAATAAATGAGTTGAACTCGAGCTCAGCAGTATTCGACTCAAGCTCGGCTCGTTTATAAGTTCGTGAGTTAGCTCGTTGAATATAGGCTTGTGACTTGGCTCGTTGAACAGGTTCGTGATTAAGCTTGTTTATAGGCTCGTTTATAAAAATATTTATATAGATAATTATAATTTTATAATATTATAAATATATTTATTTTGTTTATAATTATTTTAAAATAATATATTCTTTAAAAATATGATATAAACAATATATAAAATATATTTATAATTATATAGTTATTTATGCTTTAGATTTATTTTTTTTTTTAAATTTATTTTTATATGAGAATAAATTTAGAATATTAGATAATAAATACATAAAAGTTATTGTGAACTATTTTATTTATATTAAATTACAAAAAAATTAAAATTACATACTTTTGGCGTTAGTGTGATTTGAAACATGAAACATATCTCTGTCCTTCTCTTCCTTCTCTATTAAAATTTTATACTTTTAAAAGATTAAGTTTCAAAAATAATATTAATATATTTAATAATTATTATTACTTTCTTTCTATATGTAGTCTCACTTTCAATCTCTTTGATTAGTTTTCTTTTATGTAAACTTTAAACTTTTAAAAAATTAATATTCAATTTTAATACTAAATTATTTATCCATTATTATCATTCTTCTCTCTCTCCAAGCACTTTCTCTTTATACATTCTTTAAAAATTTCCCTCTCTTAAATCTTTTCATACTTAATATTGTCCACTTATTCCCTAAAAATTAAATTGTTAATATGTTAAATTTAAATCATAATATTATTGAGTTTAGTTAAGAGCCATGAAATTAGATTATGTGTGTGTGTGTGTGTGTGTGTGTATAATTGAGTTTATTATAATTGTCATTAATATATTGATATCATATAATATATTGTATTTATATTACATAGTAATTTTTTTAATTAAATCATAATACTATTGAATTTAGTTAGGTGCCATGAGATTAGATTATGTGTGTATATATATACATATGTAATTGAGTTGATTATAATTATAATTAATATATTGATATCATATAATATCTTAAATTTGTATCATATGGTAATCTTTTTAATTAAATAATAATGTTATTGAGTTTAGTTAAGAGCCAAGAAATTAGATTAAGCATGTGTATAATATAAATACGATTTTTAATTGAATTTAAACCTTAAAAATTTATAAATGTAATAATAAATATGATAAAAATTTGTGCTATTAGGCTTTTTATTATAGCAAATTATTTATATAAAATAAAAGTAAGTTAAAATTTAGAAATAAAAATTAATAAATTATAAAAACATAAAAAAAACCAAAAATCCTATGTGGGACTTGTCCCACATCGGATAGAAAGGATAAGGAAGCCACAACTCTTCCCCACCCCAACTTAAAATGCATTTTTTCAGTTGGCTGGCAAGCCAACATGTGGAGCCCAAATGGGCTCCTTAGTATTTTTTTTTTATTTTAAATTTATTTTTATTTAGATTAAATATATTTTAATTATAATTAATTTAATTTTTAATTTACTTTTATTTAAATTAAATTTTATTTTAATATAATAATATTAACAAGTTTGAGTCGAGCTCAAATTTGAGCTTGAGTTTATAAACGAGTCGAACTTGAGCTTAGTTCGTTTATATTATAAATGGGTTTGATATGAGCCGAGCTCGAATCGAGCTTAAGTTTAATATATATGTAATAAGCTGAGCTCAATCTTGAATATTAAAGCTCGAATCGAACTCGAATTTGAAAAAAAAAAATATAATCGAGCTCGAATTTGAAAAAAAAAATATAATCGAGCTCGAGCTTAAATATTAAAACTCGCATCAAGCTCGAGCTTGGAAAAAAATATAATGAGTCAAGTTTGAATTATTCAAAGCTCGGCTCGGTTCGTTTACACTGGTGTGTGATTTTCGCAAGTGCACGGGTCACAGTAGTATAGTTTTAAAAAAAATGATATCGATCCCACAGGGAATTGTGCTTAAATTGGAAATAAAAGTATAAGCTAATTAGAATAACAAAATTTAAAGATATAAAATGAAATTTGGAATTAAAATTAGTATTTGAGGAATTAAAGCTAAATAAAACAATTAACTAAAATTAATTAAACTAGATTACCAAAATTTAATTTGAAATTTCTATTTATGAAATTTGGAGGAATTAAATCTAAATTCAATAAAAATTAAAGTGATTTTAGAGATTGGATTTTCAATATTGTTTGCATGTGGTTCATCCTTAATTTAGCCAAACACATGTGAATTGCAATTTTGAGGGAAATCAATTCTTAAATTTTTGAAACCTTTTTCAAGCATTTCAAAGTTGGTTTTCATTAAATCAAACCCTGTTTTCACGGTATTTCAAACCTAACAAAAACCCAATTAAAGCTCTAATTGATTTTTGGAAAGTTCCCCTTAATCCTCTTAGCTTATCTCTAACACCAAGAAAACGAAGTTTATTGCAAGATTATCTATCCCTAATATTCACTTTTCAGTCCATCTATTAAGGATTAAAGCTTAACTTAATGAGGACCCATTCATCAAGCAAGGCAACAAGCACACAAGCAATAAATCAAAATGTAACAATCCTCATTTAAATGGCTAAATCAGTTCAAAACCACAATACAAAACAATATTTACAAACCCATCTCTAGAATATCAAACAACTACTCACTATTCATAGTTCTAAGACAAACCCAAATGTATAAATGAAGAAATAATGGAAATCTAAGTAGAAAAACCCAGAAATATGCAGCTGAATCTACTGCTGGAGAGTGCAGAAAACGGGTTCTGCAGCTGCTGCTGGAAAAATGCAGAACGAGCTCCTCTCTTTCTCTCTTTCTATTCTTGCCCAAAATGCCTCCCTTGCTCTCTCCCTGGAAAGAAAATGATAAAGGAGACTTTATATAGGTGAGGGGACTGCCCTAGAATGGGTAAAAAGGGGGAAGGTTCCAGAGAAAGTGAGGTAAAAAGCCAGAGTAACGGAAATGCCACGTCAGCCATTTCCAGTAAAAATGACATAAGCTGGATCGGTTATGTCGCGGGTTGTGTCGCGGGTTGTGTAGCTCTCGGCCTGAATATCTGACGATCGACACAACTTGCGACATAAGCTAATTCGGTTGTGCTGCAGGTTGTGCAACAATCTGCCTGAATATCTGACGATTCGACACAACCTGCGACATAAGCTAAATCGGTTGTGCTGCAGGTTGTGTCGCTCTCGGCCATTTTTACTCAACTTCAAAAATTTTTGCAATTCAACTCTAATCTCCTCCAAATGGCTACTCTGATCAAAATACATCAAATTTCTCCAAATTTAACCTACAAAACAAATAAATTCCAAAAATTAAACTAAGAAGTGTGAAAATTGTAAAATTGACTAAATATATACTAATATCTATAATAATAGCTATGAACAAGGGTAAATTATGTGCAAAAATTATCCCTAAATGATGATCTAAAATGCATGCATCAAATTCCCCCATACTCAAACTCTTGCTTGTCCCCAAGCAAAAATTTCATTAAAACTCATTTGGAAGGGAATAGAATCAGTCTTTGAAAACACAAAAATCACTAATCCAAACCACCAACTTACCTCTAGCCACCAACATTCCAAGTTCCCACCAGCGAAGCACAAAGAATGAAGCAATCACTCTCAATAATTACAAAATAGCTAAGAATTAACCAATCAGCCCAAGCAACAAATACCAACCAGCTACAAGAGTCAATTGTGCCAAAACAAACCTAAATGAAATAGATAGCCAATGTGTCTCAAATAGATGGTGAGTAATGTATGGAAGATTATATTGCCAAACCCATATGCAAGCATAAAAGATCTAACTCTACTAATGTAACAAGCATTTTTCAAAGAATCATTAGGTCTTTTTAAGGGTTGTAATAGGGTTAAATAGAGTAAAATTGTGGTTAACAAAGAAAGGGAATAAGGAAAACAAAATATGAGAATAATATTAATCATGAAACTCAAAGTGCATTCAATATTCTTTTTTTTTTCTTTTTTTTCTTATTTTTTTTTATTTTTATTAATTTTTTTATTTTTTTAATTTTTTTTATCAAGAGGAAAGAAATTCACAATGAATCTCAAGTGCTATCACAATGATTATACAAAGGGACTACTTTTTATACTTTTTTTTTATTTTGTATGCGTCCCTATTTCACGTCACACCCAAAATTACCTTTGGGATATTTTGGTGACCTTTTTTTTTTTTATCAACTTTTCACAATTACTCTAGCACTTTTCAAGATGTTTCAATCCTCCATGTTTTTTTTTATCATTATTTTTTTATGCACTTAATTGCTAAAATATTATTCTCATAAATAGGTGGTAGTGTTTAGGTTTAATGGCTAGGTAAATGATTTGGGTTCCAAAGAAATTAGGGAATTAAGGTTCAAGGGGGTTTGCAAGGGTTGAAATGAAATTAAGGTAGGTTAAGGCTAAATGTGAGGTTTAAAATATGAAGGAATGCCTAAATCATATTCTTATCAAATGCAAGTTAAAAATTTCGCTTTGAAAGATCTAAGATGCTTGTTCTAGGAATGGTGAGACGACAAGGACCATTTTCTTCCTTAAAGGCTTATTCAGACACTCAAAACTCAAAATAACTAATCAGAATCTGCATACCTAGATAAATATATTAATTTTCAGCTATTAAGTAATAGAAAGAATAATGCTTAAGACTTTCTACCCAGCTGGAACTTTCATTCCACTAACCATCTAAAGGCAAGTTGGATTGCTTGAATAAGTGGCTTATGGAATCCAAAGACTGGTTTAAAAATTCAAAAATTTTAAATGAATGAATGAAATGCACGAGTGTAAATGTATAATCAACCTATATGTAACTAAGTATGCATAACTAAGTATATATGAAGCTATATGCAGTGTATATATGTGAATATGTACAAGTATGAAGTAATGAATGAGTATGCCACTATATGCAAGTGAAAAAGGAAAAATAATTTTTGCAAAAAATTTACCCTCTCCCCTATACTCAGAATGAACATTGTCCTCAATGTTAAAAAATTGCAAGGAATGGGATAATTTGGCTATATGTGCAGAAAATGGGGGCTCATATGTGGATAAAGAATTATTACCCTGTTGCATAAGCGATAGCACAACTTGTGTTGAAAGTGACACAAGCTGAGATGAGAATTGTTACCTTATTGAAGTGCAGCGAATTTAATTAGATAAAATTTGGACAGCTGCTGCACTCATTGCAAAAGAAACAGTGCAATGGAATCCATTAAATCAATTAAACTCAAAAATTTGGAATAGGGGAGTTAAGCGCAAAAATATAATCATCAAGTGTAAATTCCGAAGGAGCATATCAAAGCAAGTGAGCAATGAACTAAAGATATAAAAGAAAAATGTATTTTATGAGGAACTAAAAAAAACTGAATAAGTAAATGGTTCAAGTAAAGGAAAAACAACACAAGCAAAATATTAACTAAATAAGTTCAAAATACTAATTAATTAAGCAACTAAAAATAAAGACATGAAATGTTTTTTTGTTTTGTTTTGTTTTTTTTTTTTTTTCATCAAGATGGGTTAGTGGGCTTTTGGGTTTGGGCTTGGGCTTGGGGTAGCTGCTGGCCCATTCTGGTGAAGGGAGTTCTTATCCTGCAAAACAAACAGGCGACACAAGTTAGAACATAAGGATAGGGGGGTTGTGTCGCAGGTTGTGTAACAATCTGCCCAAAATTGTGCCCAGCGAACATAAGCGACGACACAAGCAAACCGGTTATGTCCCAGGTTGTGTAACAATCTGCCCAAAAATGTGCCCAGCGAACATAAGCAGTGACACAAGCAAACCGGTTATGTCGCAGGTTGTGTAACAATCTGCCCAAAATTGTGCCCAGCGAACACAAGCGACGACACAAGCAAACCGGTTATGTCGCGGGTTGTGTAAACTGCTGCCCAAATTTGACCAAATTTCATAGCACCTAAAAAAATTGAAACAAATTAGATTTCAAATGATTAAACCTTCATAACATGAATTCTAATTGTTCAATTTGTTATGTTCATCAAATACTCATAAAAAATAATTTTTCAAAGCACCTATTCACACATCCACATTCAAATAATTTTCCTTGTTAAACCAAGATGACAAGATTTGGAAAAATTTTCTCTTGAAATTAACAAAAAGGGCAATGAATCCAGCAATATGTACCAGCAAAGTAAGTGAACAAATTTAAAACTAAAATTTAAAGCTAAAAATTTAAAGCTAAAAATAAAAATTTTTATTGCTCATTTGCTTGCAATGCATTGCATCCCATCTGCACAAGGAAATTAGAACAATGTCAAACTCTGAACAAGGAGTATAGAAAAAACTCAAAACAAATATATATATGAAAGAAATAAAGAATCAATGAAAAATTATGAGTTATGCACAAAAATGCTAAGTTTAGGTCTTTAGCTTGACCATACTCACTCAAAATTTCATGGAGAATGAGAGAGATAGCAAGTTGCTATCTTCTCAATTGGCTCACCAACTGAATAGTGCCTCAACCTTTGCCCATTTACCTTGAAGTTACCCGATTTTTCACCAAAAATTTCCACAGCACCATGAGGTAAAACTTTCACAATTTTAAATGGACCGGACCACCTTGATTTTAATTTTCCTGGAAAAAATTTTAACCTTGAATTAAATAAGAGAACCAAATCTCCTTCTTTAAAGTCCTTTTTCTTGATATGCTTATCATGCCATTTTTTAGTTCTTTCTTTATAGATCCTAGCATTTTCATAAGCATTAAGTCTTAATTCTTCTAATTCATCAAGTTGCAAAAGTCTTTTGTGTCCAGTAGCTTGTAAATCAAAATTGATTGCTCTAATGGCCCAATAAGCTTTATGTTCTAACTCTACGGGCAAATGGCATGATTTCCCAAAAACTAACCTATAAGGTGTAGTTCCTATGGGGGTTTTAAAGGCTGTTCTATATGCCTAAAGAGTGTCATCTAATTTAAGGGACCAATCTTTTCTGGACTTGTTGACAGTTTTCTCCAAGATTAGCTTAAGCTCTCTATTTGTGATTTCTACTTGGCCATTTGTTTGAGGGTGATATGGTGTGGCAATCCTATGCTTTACCCCATACTTTTTCATCAATTTTTCAAATTGGTGGTTGCAAAAATGGCTACCACCATCACTGATTATGGCACGTGGGGCACCAAATCTAGTTAAAACAAATTTTTTCAGAAATTTTACCACAACTTTTGCATCATTGGTAGGTGTAGCAATAGCTTCTACCCATTTAGATACATAGTCCACCCCTACCAAGATATATTTATTCCCATAAGAAGATGGAAATGGCCCCATGAAATCAATTCCCCACACATCAAATAATTCAACTTCTAATATGGATTGTTGGGGCATCTCATCTCTTTTGGAAATGTTGCCTACCCTTTGGCACCTATCACACTTGCTTACAAAGTCTCTCACATGTTTAAACATATTAGGCCAATAGAAACCTGATGTCAAGACTTTTTCAACAGTTTTTGAGACACTAAAATGACCACCATATTCAGAGGAATGACAATGGTAAATAACATCATGTATTTCTTCCTCTGGTATACATCTCCTAATTATTCCATCATTACATCTCCTAAACAAAAGAGGTTCTTCCCAAAAATAAAATTTAACATCATGCAAGAATCTTTTCTTTTGCTGCCAAGATAAATCAGGTGGCAAGACACCACAAGACAAGAAATTCACAATATCAGCAAACCATGGAAGTGCAGATTTCAACACATACAACTGCTCATTCATGAAAAACTCATCAATTGGCACAATTTCATCATCTTTATTTTCAGTTTTTATCCTAGAAAGATGATCAGCCACCACATTCTCAACACCTTTTTTATCTCTTATTTCCAAATCAAATTCTTGAAGTAACAAAATCCATTTAATCAACCTAGATTTAGCTTCTTTCTTGCTCATTAAATACCTTATTGCTGCATGATCAGTGAAAACTATTACCTTTGAGTTGACCAAATAAGAACGAAATTTATTGAGTGCAAATACTACCGCAAGGAACTCCTTTTCAGTTGTAGCGTAATTGACTTGAGCTTCATCAAGGGTTCGGCTTGCATAGTAAATGGCATAAGGTTTTCTATCTTTTCGCTGACCAAGGACAGCTCCAACAGCAAATTCGCTTTCATCACACATGATTTTGAATGGCAAAGTCCAATCCGGGGGTTGCATGATAGGAGCTGTTGTTAAGGCCGTCTTCAACCTGCAAAAAGCAACCATACAATCTTGATTAAAATCAAATTTAACATCATGATTCAAAAGATTTGTTAAGGGTTTAGCAAGTTTAGAAAAATCCTGAATAAATCGCCGGTAAAACCCGGCATGTCCAAGAAAACTCCGCACTCCTTTGACAGTGGTTGGAGGGGGCATTTTTTCAATAATTTCTATTTTAGCTCTATCCACTTCAATTCCCCTATTTGAGATTAAATGCCCTAAAACGATCCCCTCTTGGACCATTAAGTGACATTTCTCCCAATTCAACACCAGATCATTATCAGCACACCTCTGCAAGATTTTAGACAAATTAGTCAAGCATGAATCAAAATTAGTTCCATATACTGAAAAGTCATCCATGAAAACCTCCATAATTTCTTCAATAAAATCAGAAAAAATGGCCATCATGCACCTTTGAAATGTGCCAGGCGCATTACACAATCCGAATGGCATCCTTCGATAGGCAAAGGTGCCATAGGGACAGGTAAAGGTAGTTTTTTCTTGGTCATCAGGATGAATTGGAATTTGAAAGAAACCAGAATATCCATCTAAGTAACAAAAGAATGAATGCTTGGCTAATCTCTCTAACATTTGATCCATAAAAGGAAGGGGAAAATGGTTTTTTCTTGTAGCATTGTTCAACTTCCTATAGTCTATGCACATTCTCCAACCATACTTGATTCTAGTGGGTATCAATTCATTATTCTCATTTTTAACAACTGTCACCCCACCTTTTTTGGTACAACATGCACAGGACTAATCCACTCCTTTATCGGAAATAGGGTAAATAATTCCAGCAGCTAGTAATTTTAGGATTTCCTTTTTCACAACATCCTTCATTGTAGGATTTAATCTTCTTTGATGTTCAATGGAAGGTTTACTATTTGGCTCAAGGAAAATCCTATGCATACAAACTGTTGGACTAATTCCCTTTATATCATCAATTGCATAACCCAAAACTCTTCTATATTCTCTCAAAACTCTCAATAATTTTTCATTCTCAATATCAGTCAAAGATGCATTAATTATAACAGGATATGTTCCATTGGGTCCAAGAAAAGCATACCTGATGTTGGAAGGAAGAGGTTTAAGATCTACCTTTGGGGCATCCTCTACCTTTAATGATGGTGGTTTAATCTCCAAATTTTGCACTTCTTCAAGCTGAAAAATTGTGGCTTCTGGATGTGGTGGAGAGCTCTCCAAGTGTTGTGCAAAAGCAGCCATATTGTGATTGTCATCATCAATGCTCCCACCATGGACTAAGCAATTTTCAAGTGGGTCTTGTGGATAGCTTTTTCTGAAATGCTCTTGAACAATCTCATCAATAATGTCTACCCGCAAACAAGACTCAACTTCTTCATGTTTCCTTTTCATGGCTGGATTGATGTTGAATATCATTTGATCATCTCCCACTCTAAGTGTCAATTTCTCACCCTTTACATCAATTAATGCACCAGCTGTTGCCAAAAAGGGTCTTCCCAATAAGATAGGAACTTTTGTGTCTTCTTCCATATCTAAAATGACAAAGTCCACCGGAATGTAGAATTTCCCAACCTTGATAGGCACATTTTCAAGAATGCCTTCCGGATACTTAATTGAACGGTCAGCCAATGAAAGATACATATTTGTGGGCTTCAACTCTCCCATATTCAACTTCTCATATATTGAAAGGGGCATTAGGCTGACACTAGCTCCAAGGTCACATAAGGCATTTGCCACACAATTATCACCAATATGACAAGGAATGGAAAACACACCCGGATCTTTGAGTTTGGGAGGTAACTTCTTTTGAATTATAGCACTACATTGCTCTCCCAAGTTGATGGTGTCATAATCTTCTAGCCTTCTCTTGTTGGAAAGAATCTCCTTCAAAAACTTGGCATAACTTGGCATTTGGGATAGTGCCTCAGTGAATGGCACATTGATATACAACTTCTTTAGCACTTCAAGGAACTTGCCAAATTGTTTGTCTAGCTTATGCTTGATGAATCTTTGAGGGTAGGGAAGGGTGGGCTTGTAAGGCTCAGGTGGGATGTATGGTTTCTCTCCCTCATCTTGCTCACTTTTGCTTTCTTCTTCTTTTTCATTTTTCTTGCTCTCAACTGAATTTTCTTCTTTTGTGCTCTCTTTTTCTTCTCTCTTGTTTTCACTCTCTTGACCAACTTTCTTACCACTTCTCAAGGTCACAACCTTACATTGTTCATGAGGGTTTTGTGGTTGGCTAGGTAGTTTCCCATAGGATTTGCTACCCGATGAGCTTGCTTGTTGAGCCAATTGAGTCTCCAACATGCGGTTGTGAACTTGTAATTGATCCATGGTTTGTCTCATGTGTTGCATTTCTTCCTCCAATTTGCTATTCATCTTGCTTTGTTCAGCAAAAAATTTCTCCATCATGCTTTCCAAGGTTGGCTTCGGTTCATGAGGTGGAAGGGGTTGTTGTGCTCTTGCTTGATATCCAGGTTGTGGCTGCCTTGTGGGCTGAAATTGAGGCTTATTCTGCTGCATATACTACTGGTTATGAGCATAATTCGAGCTTTGGCCTTGTTGAGCAAAAGTTGCTTGTGGTCTCCATGTTGAGTTGTTCACATTAGAGTAAGCATTTCCCATAGGTTTTTGTTGATAACCTCCTGCATAAGCAGCTTGTTCTTGCAAATAATCATCACCATAAGAAGAGTAATCAACTCCACAACTTTGGCTTCCATCTGTGTAAGCAACTTGTTGCATAGTTGTAGGAGTTGAGGTTGTTGCCTTTGTGCAAAAATCACTAAGAAGCTGAGTCAACTGATCAAATCTTGCATTCATGTAGTTAACTGAGTCAAGTTCATAAATCCCAGCCTTCTTTGGCTCAAGTGCTCTAGGATTTCCCCACAAATGGGTATTATGAGCAATCTTCTCTAATAGATCATAGCATTCTTCACTTGTCATTCTCATGAAATCTCCTCCTGCTTGTGAATCAATTGTGTTTCTTATGGCTGGAGTAACTCTGGTGTAGAAATTCTGAACAATCATCCATTTGGGTATTTCATGATGAGGACATTGCCTTTCAAGCTCCTTAAATCTCATCCAAGATTCATACAAAGTTTCATCATCCCTTGGCTTAAAAGCTACCATCAAATTCCTCAAATGAGTGGTCTTCCCAGGTGGGAAAAACTGAGATAGAAAAGCTTGAGATAACTGCTCCCAAGTAGCTATAGTAGCTTGTGGAAGTGAGTCATACCACTCCAATGCTGAATCCCGAAGAGAGAATGGAAATAAGGTGAGCCGAATCACTTCATCTGAAACTCCAGGTTGTCTTTGTGTACCACATATCATCAAAAATTTCTTCAAATGAGAATGAGGATTTTCAAGTGGACTACCTCCAAATTGTGAATTCTGAACCATTTGAATGAGACCAGTCTTTAACTCAAATTGATTAGCTCCAATAATAGGTCTGTTATCTCTCACATCTGCACATCTAGGAAAAGCATAATCCAACATGGATCTTCTCTGAGGATCATTTTGATTAACAACTTCATTTTGCCTATTTTGCTCATTTTCTCCATTGTTTCCACCAATAGCTCTATTTTGATTTTCCATATTTTCAATTGTCACCTCTTGCTCAAATCTTTGTTGTTCTTCTTTTTCTGCTTCCTTTCTTCTCTTGTATTCCTTTTTGTTGGCTCGACAGAATTTTTCAATTTCAGGGTTGAACAACAATTCAGTATCACTTGTGCTTTTCGATCGTCTCATAAACAAGAAAAGTACCTGAAAAACACAAGGAATAGTAGTGAAAATAAAAGAAAATAAAAATTCTAATTAGCTTAAAACAATTAAAATCCAACTTAAAACAAACAATTCCCCGGCAACGGTGCCAAAAACTTGGAGTGTGATTTCCACAAGTGCACGGGTCACAGTAGTATAGTTTAAAAAAAAATGATATCGATCCCACAGGGAATTGTGCTTAAATTGGAAATAAAAGTATAAGCTAATTAGAATAACAAAATTTAAAGATATAAAATGAAATTTGGAATTAAAATTGGTATTTGAGGAATTAAAGCTAAATAAAACAATTAACTAAAATTAATTAAACTAGATTACCAAAATTTAATTTGAAATTTCTATTTATGAAATTTGGAGGAATTAAATCTAAATTCAATAAAAATTAAAGTGATTCTAGAGATTGGATTTTCAATATTGTTTGCATGTGGTTCATCCTTAATTTAGCCAAACACATGTGAATTGCAATTTTGAGGGAAATCAATTCTTAAATTTTTGAAACCTTTTTCAAGCATTTCAAAGTTGGTTTTCATTAAATCAAACCATGTTTTCACGGTATTTCAAACCTAACAAAAACCCAATTAAAGCTCTAATTGATTTTTGGAAAGTTCCCCTTAATCCTCTTAGCTTATCTCTAACACCAAGAAAACCAAGTTTATTGCAAGATTATCTATCCCTAATATTCACTTTTCAGTCCATCTATTAAGGATTAAAGCTTAACTTAATGAGGGCCCATTCATCAAGCAAGGCAACAAGCACACAAGCAATAAATCAAAATGTAACAATCCTCATTTAAATGGCTAAATCAGTTCAAAACCACAATACAAAACAATATTTACAAACCCATCTCTAGAATATCAAACAACTACTCACTATTCATAGTTCTAAGACAAACCCAAATGTATAAATGAAGAAATAATGGAAATTAAGTTAAGGAGTAGAAAAACCCAGAAATATGCATTGAATCTCATCTTTGGAGAGTCAGAAAGCAGTTCTGCATTTCTGCTTTGGAAAAATGCAGAACGAGCTCCTCTCTTTCTCTCTTTCTATTCTTGCCCAAAATGCCTCCCTTGCTCTCTCCCTGGAAAAAAAATGATAAAGGAGACTTTATATAGGTGAGGGGACTGCCCTAGAATGGGTAAAAAGGGGGAAGGTTCCAGAGAAAGTGAGGTAAAAAGCGAGTATGCGAAATGCTACGTCGACCATTTCGATAAAAATGACATAATTTGGATCGGTTATGTCGCGGGTTGTGTCGCGGGTTGTGTAGCTCGGCACTGAATATCGGCGATCGACACAACTTGCGACATAAGCTAATTCGGTTGTGCTGCAGGTTGTGCAACAATCTGCCTGAATATCTGACGATTCGACACAACCTGCGACATAAGCTAAGTCGGTTGTGCTGCAGGTTGTGTCGCTCTCGGCCATTTTAACTCAACTTCAAAAATTTTTGCAATTCAACTCTAATCTCCTCCAAATGGCTACTCTGATCAAAATACATCAAATTTCTCCAAATTTAACCTACAAAACAAATAAATTCCAAAAATTAAACTAAGAAGTGTGAAAATTGTAAAATTGACTAAATATATACTAATATCTATAATAATAGCTATGAACAAGGGTAAATTATGTGCAAAAATTATCCCTAAATGATGATCTAAAATGCATGCATCATACACCCCTATGTTAAATGAAATAAAAGTTCTAATCATTGAACTAGAAGAAGTTAATGAATATGTAAAATGAAATATCATGCACTTATATGTCAATATAATCTCAAAACATAATTTATCGTATCAAAATAAATATAGCAAATTAAATAATATTAAAATTTTATTAGTATTATAATAAGGTTATAAAAAAAATTAAAAACAATATAATTTTTTTCTTTCACATAATGTTATTAATTTATCGTTTTTCGCAAATTTTTTATTCTTACCTTATTTTTTTTTTATTATTTTCATTGTAACATTTTATTTTTATTTTTTAATTAAACTTTATGATATTATAAATAATCTAAAAGTAAAAGATATTTTTATCCATTCACAAGTTTACCCTTCATTTATACTCTTATAAATTGTAGGTAGTTTATTATTATTATTATTATTATTATTATTATTATTATTATTATTATTATTATTATTATTATTATTATTATTATTATTATAAATTGATTTTTTTTAACTTTTTATGTTTGGAAACGAAAAATATGATTTTAATTTTTTTTATCAGATTTTATTTTAGATTATAATATGAAGTATAAATAAGATTAGGAATTTTAAATTTATTAAAACTCTAAAATTAATTTAAATAATAGAAAATAATATAATTATAAATAATATATAAAAATGAGAATATTTAAATATAAATAAAATAATTCGATATGTATATTTAATATGTATTATTCAATATAAATAAATAAAAAAATTAAATTATTATATATATATATGTATGCATGTGCGATTTAAGATCCATTTGAGTTAGACTTTTGCCATCTTAATAAAAAACAAACAATATTTAAATATATAAATCACTAATTTCTCTTTGAATTCATTCGTGGATCAGTTTCTTAATACATAAATAATAAAAAGGTAAGTAAGAGTAAAGAATGGGAAGGATAAAGAGAATTATAATAAAAAAAATCTCATATTTAGAAAAGAGTAAATTAATGAAAATGTAAGTAAATATAATTTATATTTTTTATATTTAAATAAATATGAAAGAGGAGAAAATTTAAAGAATGTGTAAATAAAAATATTCATAATTCTCATATCTCTCCCTTTATATCTCAATTTAAGAATATAAAAAAATTAAAATTTAAAAAATAAGAAAAAATAAGACTTATCATTTTTTCAACTAAAATAAAATAATTACACACGCCTTCTTACTTTTGTTATTCATCCCTCGCCCTCGTCCAATCGTACCCTTGGGCTATTAGCATTTTAGGTGCTGTCCACTGCAGGCCGGGCAAGCTTCACGCAGCTTGGACGAATCCAAGGCATGGGACGCCTACCAAGGTCGGCCTCTGCATTCACATGGTCAGGTAACAATCACTCTCTATTCCTCTCAGCCTTGCAAAATGCCTCCGAACAGTGTCCATTCTGCAACTGTAACACCCCTGATTTTTTTATGTATTATTATTGGGCTTCGTGTAGGTATCCTCAATTCGCGGAAATTCGACAGTTGTCCGGATCTGTGAATTTCTGGCCAGACTACGGAAAAGTCTCCGAATTGGATCGAGGTTTTGGCTACCCCACCATTGTCAGGCATCCCGAGCGCGTTCCGGAAGTCGGAATCGGCAAAGGTAAACCCGAACCTTGCTTTTTTGTAATTTTCTAGTGCTTAAATAGGATTAAAAATCCATAAAATATTCGTGGTAGCTCAGAAAATTATGATTCTTTTTGCAATAGCCTAGTAATATTGCTAAGGACCGCGGGGCAAAGTTTTAGAATTTTTAGAGTTTATTTGGGCAGTTTTTGCAAAAATGATCAATTATAAGGACCAAATTGAAATTTTACATATTGTGATGGATGATTGATTTGATGGGCCCAGGAGGGGCTGTGTGATGTGATTGAGTTGTGGATATATGGATTGTGAATATAGAAGTGTGTTTTGAGCCCTTTTTTCAGGTTGGGTAGGTCCTAGGTATAGGGAAGACTCTGCCGGATTTTCGGCACGACTTAGGACGTAATTGGTCTTTTCTTGATTTGTATTGAGTCTTTTGTAATAAATGGTTGTAATAAAATTGTCAGGTGAGCCGGGACAGCCTTCTTCCTCCTCCCAGCCGCCTCAGTGACTGCTGTCAAGTCTGTGAGTAAAATATTAATTTTAATTGTAATTTCACTATTATTATATGTTCAAGCATGCCCATGCATCACTTATATGCATATATCTATGTAGATAAACTTTAGGCACGCTTTATGTTGCATTCATAATTGTGAAAGTGCCATGTATGTTGTTGTGGTGATTTGGAGCAGTGTGCGTGCGTTGGCGTGCGTGTGATGTGGTGTGGACTATGGATAGGACGGGTAGACACGGCTTGAGATCTTCGCTGGGACCCGGTCCTTCGGGGTAGACACGGCTTGAGTTCTTCGCTGGGACCCCGATTTGGTTATTAAGTGGAAGTCCGAGCTGAGTTCTTCGCTGGCACAATTGGAATTAAGAGAGCTGTATAGGGGATCAGCTCCCATATATTACGATTGATGTTACAGGGTGCGTGAGTGCTCCAAATTACCTTTTTGATGTTATGATATGAAAATGTTGTTGATGTTGCATTTCACTCTACAGGGTGCATTAGTTTTAGATAGTTATAGAGATTATGGTTAAAATTGATATTTTACTCTCTGAGTCGAACGCTCACTCCTTTTCAATATTTTTCAGGCTACAAGAAGATTTTATTGTGGTTAACCTGCTTTTCTCCCTCGCAGGTTGTTTATCAATATTTGTGTAATTTTATTTACTCCTAGAACTTCCGCATGTGTTAGAAATATTTAAATGATTCGGGTCTGTAATATAAATTGTTATGTGGACCTGTAAAATTATTATATGCATGTTTGATGGATTGGATGAGGGAGCTGAGCTCCCATTTATTTTTATGCTGATATGAGTATGTGGAGGGTGAGCTGAGCTCCCCAATTGATGATATATTTTGTTTACAGGTCGGGTGAGTCAAAAACTCCCCGTTGAAAGGTCCACTTTATGGCCGGACTCTGTCCGGTTGGTTTCTTGAAATTGGGCCCAAATGGGCCTTAGAGTTGGGTTAAGGAATAGTTAGGCTGCCTCGGGGGCTTTAGGTGCCAGTCCTAGTGCAGTCCGCCATAGGTTGGGTCGTGACAGCAACATTTCTATTGACAAAGGATTGCACCATCAAATTCATGCGTTGAACAATTTTTCAACAGTGGTTAGTTAGTGATCATACCTCTCTTGCTTTTTTATTGCTCAATTTATTTGATTAGATTGAACCCAGTTCCATCTCCTGATTAATAATGCAATCACTTTGATTACACTGTTTTCTTCCAGTTTCTTTGGTCTAGAATGAATCATGAAAATCTCTTTCGTGGGTTTTCAACCTTGGTAGATTCTGTGTCGATAAAACCCACATCTGCAAGGCCCCAATTTCCTGCAAATTGATGAAGAGGAATTGGCATCCTATTCCAATACCCAATAGAACACTGCCTGAACCCAAAGGCCAAGATCTTGATTTTATTAATGTTGCACAT
Source organism: Hevea brasiliensis (assembly GCF_030052815.1). Lineage (NCBI taxonomy): Eukaryota > Viridiplantae > Streptophyta > Magnoliopsida > Malpighiales > Euphorbiaceae > Hevea > Hevea brasiliensis. The sequence continues at coordinate 18,069,288 of NC_079505.1, forward strand.
AGCCATCTGATTCACGCTGATTGGGATAAGCTAATTCATTGTCGACCCATTTCACACCGTTCAGAGTTGAGCACATTTTGCTAAGGATCCAAAAAGATCATGTTCTTTCACTGGAATTCTTCAACTGGGTTAAAACCCACAACCCTAATTCTCATACACTTGAAACCCATTCGATAATCCTCCACACTCTTACCAAAAACAGAAAATTCAAATCTGCTGAGCTCATTTTGAAGAGTGTACTTGTTGCAAGTTCAATAGATATTGCAGATAAGTTGTTTGATGCAATCCTTCATTCATATCGAATGTGTGGTTCCTCGCCTCGCGTATTTGATTCACTGTTCAAGACCTATGCACATATGAAAAAGTTTAGGAATGCTATAGATACATTTTTTTCAGATGAAGGATTATGGACTTTTGCCTACTGTCGAGTCCTGCAATGCTTATTTGAGCTCTTTGCTTGATTTACATAGGGTGGATATTGCTTTGGCATTTTATAAAGAAATGTGCAGATGTCGGATTTCACCAAATGTGTACACTCTTAACATGGTTATGTGTGTTTATTGCAAATCAGGAAAACTTGAAAAGGCAGTCAAGGTGTTTGAGGAAATGCGAATACTAGGAATTAGTCCTAATGATGCATCTTACAATACCTTGATTACAGGGTATTGTTACAAGGGTCTCGTGAACTTGGCTATGAAGCTTAAAAACTTGATGAGGGAGAGAGGGGAGGAGGCAAATGTGGTTACCTTTAACACTTTAATTTATGGGTTTTGCAAAGAAGGGAAAATACATGAAGCTAGTAAAGTTTTTAGTGAGATGAAAGTCCTGAATGTGCCTCCTAATACCATAACTTACAATACTTTAATAAATGGGTACAGCCAAGTGGGAAATAGTGAGATGGGCATTAGGCTTTACGAGGAGATGTTAAGGAATGGGGTTAACGTTGATATATTGACATACAATGCCTTGATTTCAGGCCTATGCAAGGAGGGCAAGACCAAGAAAGCTGCATATATGGTTAAAGAGCTTGATAAAGTTAACTTGACTCCTAGTGCTTCTACCTTTTCTGCTCTTATTTAGGGCTGAGCAGAATTCGGTTTAAACTAAAAAACCGAACCGAGCCGAGTCAATTCGGTTTAATCGGTTCGGTTTTAAAATTCAATCGGTTCAGTTTGGTTCGGTTTTACATTATAAAAATTTCAGTTATTTCGGTTCGGTTCGGTTTTGAAGAGAAAAAAATCAGTTAAACCGAATCGAACTGAATAATAATTTATATATTCAAATCGAACCAAATCAAATCGAATCGATTTTTGAATTGATTTATTTTTATGAGAAATTTATGAATTATATTTAATTATATATATATTAATTGTTTAATTTTATTGATTAATGGTTATTAGGTTCAAAGTAAAGTCAAAATTAGACTAAATAACTTAAAAATTAAGTCTAAATTAAAAAATCAATCAAAAATCAAAACCGATCGGTTTAAACCGAACCAAACCGAAATAGAGCAGTTTGGTTCCATTCGGTTTTTCAGCCCATTTCGGTTCGGTTCTGTTTCTAAAATTTAAAATTTGATTTTTATAATTTAATTCGGTTTGGTTCGGTTCGAACCGAATGCTCACCCCTACTCTTATTTGCGGGCAGTGTATGAGAAATAACTCTGACCGCGCTTTTCAGCTGTATAAAAGTATGGTGAGAAGCGATTGTCATCCAAACAAACAAACTTTCAACATGTTGATTTCTGCTTTCTGCAAGAATGGTGATTTCGAAGGAGCACTTACAGTCCTGATGGAAATGTTTGAAAGGTGTATGGCTCCTGAATCTGATGTTCTATTGGAAATTTACCATGGACTTTGCCTATGTGGAAAACATCATTTGGCAATGAAGTTGTGCATTGAGATTGATGTGAACCCTCAAGTAATTGGTAACTTGAAAATTCACATTTAAGAATTAAAGGAACAATATGGAAAGCACCAAATCAAGATGTATGAATTTGATTCTTTAAACCAGTACAATCAGATTGCTATGTAATTCAAAGAAAATATTAGAAATGGGATTCTTGAACTAATTCATATGGAGAATGAATAAACCAAGATATTATGCACATTAAACCTTGCAAAATAGAAATCTCAGCAAGTAAATGAGCTTCACAAGAACAAAGGCAATAGCCAATTTACTCACTAATGGAGCAAAATAATCTTTCATTAATATTCAAAGTATGTCATCTACTTCTCTCATTACACTTGTATTTATAGCCTCTTGGCTCCAAAGTTAAAGACAAAAATATCCCTACTTTAGTAACAGTTGCAAGGAGTTTTAAGTCCAAACAAAAATTAATCTACCAAAAGGCTAAAAACTCCCAACAAAAAGCAAACTTAATACAACAACAATAAGGGCATTTAAGTCCAAAAGAGAGGCGGTTATAACAGTAAGTAATATTTCGTCAAAAAGGTGCCAGTAGCATATTTCACTCTTCATGTGCATGGAACATATGCATGTACATGGGTTGGATCTGGTGCATGCATGTCCACAGGTTTTTCCATGTAACCTAATGCTTCACATAACACCTGGTCACTTCCAAGCTTAATTTTCATCAAATTTAATCCTTTATAATTTTCTTCATACCATTCCAACTTATAATCCTTGCTCCTTAAGACTTCACAAATTAAATTCTGAAGTGATTTAGCACTAGCTCTAGTAATTGGACATTGGATGAAATCCTTTGACGTGGATGTAGCTTGATTCTCATCAGAGATGGAAGCTAGATTTATCATGCCAGAAGGTTTTGAAGAAGCTAAACCTATCAACCAAGGACCAAAGAAAGAGAACAAAGCATTTGGACAAAGTTTGTAAGGTTGTGCCTGTTTTCCCTTTGCTATTTTTGTTAACATTTGTAAGTAAAGCTCTTAAGTTTTAGCTAAACCAAAATGTTCTCATCTCCTAAAATAAATTGTTCAAGATTTTGCTGTTTGAGGAAACCTTCAGAAGCATAGATTGATGCTTTAGGACTTGTGTCAAATTAAGTATAACTTTTGTATATATGCCACTAAGAAAAATATCAAAAGCGAAACATCAGAGGTTGCATCACTTGTATAAAAATATCTTTTTGGACCTCCATTTTCGGATTAACTCATGGGTATTCTCTGTTTCATCTTGTACTGAGATGCTTCCTGCTATTTTTATGTGTAAGCAATTTTATTTCACAGTTAAGCTGCAAGATGCTAGCTTTGATTGCTGTTGTATGGCACAACTAATTATTATCATGGATGAGGGGGAATATATATAAATTGCAAGTTCATTTTGATACTTTTTTCTGTCATAATTTATTTTCTCACTTTATTTACAAAATTTTCTTTCAATTGCTGGGTTGGGGCCTGATAATGCTTTTGTTCGGGGAATTAATTCTTGGTATCAGCTTCTTTCTTCTTTTTCTTCTTCTTTCTTTTTTTTTTTTTTTAATATATGAATTTTAACAAAGTTCAAGAAAATGCTTGCTAAATTCGTATTGTCAACACCATAATTACCTGGAATGCCGTATGTCTAATATTTTGGTACAGGTATGCGATACGCCAGTTAGCTATACGGAACTTATATAGAGTATACGGAGTAACCTTGGAACGCCAACCGGAACGCAATGTGTGAATCATATTAATTTAATTTGCAGTGATTTGTACTTAATTAATATAATCCCCAAGTCTAAAACACAAATAAAAAAAAATTATAATTTTCATTAATATTAGTAAAAGGAAAGTTTGAAATTTATTATTTTTCTTTAATCTACTATTAATTTTATAAATTAAATTTAAAAAATGATAAAAGGTAAATTTTTACCTTGTAAGGTCAATAAACACAAAATCAATTCCTGCTATTAATTGGTTTAAAATACATGACATGGCCAAGAGTGGGCCTCTTCAAAATCTTTAATAAAATCGGCCATAAAGCCATCTAGCCATTCCCAAACCACCACCCCTCCCCAAATGAAATAGAGGCAACCATTCAAATAAAAGCCCAAATGATAACTACCATCCTCATTTTATCACTGCTGTCACTTCCACCATAACTTTGTCATTCTTACTATTAACATCTCACTTTATTATTATCTTCTAATCATTATTAATATCACTACTTAGTTATCATTATCACTTCAATATTAATTATTATAATTATTATCACTTATTATTAATATTATAAATAAATTAAATATTAAAATTAAAATTATCATCATGTTATATTATTTATATTTTTATTATGCAATTGAACATAAATATATAATTTGAGTCTTACTAACTATTTCTCTTAATAAACGACCTATAATGAGATTATTGATATATTTTCATGATGGATTGGTAAAGCCTCCCTGATTTAGAAGAATACACATTGAAAAAGTGAGATTATACGATAAGATACTTAAAAATTTTTAATTATAAAAATCTATTTAAACACAACACATCAGCAGCTCCATCAGAAAGTCAATGGAATTTTTTGTTGGAGGGATTTTTGTGGGAAGAAAAAGAGATAAATTTAAAAGATTTTCATGGAAATTTTTAAATTTTAAGGGTATAAATGAAACACACTTCAAAACTCAGGGATGGGAATTGCAATTTATCTAGGACGAAAGCTATTGCTTTTACACTCATACTTTGCAGTCCACAACCACAGGGAATTAATGCCATGTTTGGATGAGGGTGAGAGAAGGGTAAATAAGGATGAAGATGGGTAAGTAATTATTATAATCTTATTTGGAAAGATGTGACTTAGTAAAAAGGTAAATGTAATTACGGATAAGGCTTACCCTTCCCTACTCCTTAAATTTCAATTTTTCTTATATCTCAACTTAAAATGTAAGCAAAATGAGGTGAGTACTGAAAATTATTTTATTTTTTATTTTTTTATTATATTTTTAATTTCAACATATTGTAGCAGTTACAAAAAAATAAAAAATAAAAAACAAAAAATGCAGATTTTTACCAATGGATGAAATAATTGCCTCATCTATGATTTTTTAAGTCAATTTTATTTTATATTTAATTAAAATTATATATTTTATAAAATATTAAATATTTTTATAAATTATAATTATTTAAATATAAAACACTAAAAATAATTAATTAGATAATAATATATTTTTTCAAAGAGTATAAAATATTTAATAACAAATAATATGTTCCATTCAATTTTTAATTTTTTTATATTATAGTCTTAAAAGCCAATTGATTGTCTTTCATTCTTATTTGAGATATTTTGTTGCCTTGTTAGGCTTTTATATATATATATATATATATATATATATATATATATATATATATATATATATATATTCATAAAATAAAAGATAAATTCTTTTCATATGATTAAATTTTAATATCACTCGTAAAAAAATTATCTATATATAAAATAATTAATTGTTACTGTTAAAGATCATTAATGAATAAAAAATTATAAAAGTTTACTTTATAATAATAATATTTTACCTTTTAATGTTTTAAAAGATACAAAAATAACGTTTGTATTATTTTATAAATATTAAAATTGAATACTGAAATAGTTTATATTATTTTATAAATATCAAAATTAAATATTAAAATAATATATTCCATGTCATAACTTAGCATAAAGGGATAATAAAAAATATAAATTATAGATTACTAAATAAAAAATTTTAATTTACATATTAAAAAAATAAAAATAAAAAATTTTTATTTAATAAAAAAATATTTTTATATTTTTAATAATTATTTATTCTTTTTTTATTCCTTTATAAATATAAAAAAATATACGTACCTCTCTCCAACTTCTATTAATTCACACTTTTCAAGCATGAGATTTTTATCCTACCTCCTCCTTACTCTCCCTTGCCCTCCCATTAGGCTCTGTTTGGATGGGGTGAGGAAAGGGTAATTAATGGGAGGGTAAGTGAGGATAAGGAGGGAGAAGGGTAAGGAGGGTTACAATAAAAAAAATTTCATGTTTGGAAAGAGGTGAATTAATGGAAAGGTAAGAGAGGTAATATTTATTCTTTATGTTTGAAAAAAGGTGAAAGAATGGTAAATAATTATTAAAATTATAAAAATACCCTTTTCTATTAGATAAAATTTATTTTTTATTTTTTTTAATATGCAAATTAAGGCCTTTTATTTTTAGTTTAGTGGCTTATAATTTATATTTTTTATTGTCTTTTTATATTAGACCATGACATATACTATTTCAACATTCAACTTAGATATATATAAAGTAATACAAATGTCATTTTGCATCTTTTAAAATATTTTATTTTTTTAAAAGGTAAGTAAAATATTATTGTTGTAAAACAAACTTTTGTAATTTTTTATTTATTAATAACCTTGAATGGTATCAATTAATCATTTTATACCTGGACTTTTTTAATGGGTGAGATTAAAATTTAACAGTATGAAAGGAATTTATCCTCCACTTCATGAATATATATATGAAAGAAATTTAACCGCTAAAATTAGAGGAGAAGCACTTAGAATTACTATCAATAACAATAGAAAGAATTCAAAATCCACGAGAGAGAGCGAAGATATTAGATACGGCCACAGAGAGAAGACATTTATTTATAGTGGTAAGCTAGGTTTATTTTTAATGAGTATAATTGGATTGTTAATAAAAAATTAAGAACATAATAAAAAAATAAAAAATAAAATAATTTTCATCTCTCACCTCTCCCTGCTTACACCCCAATTTGGGGTGTAAGAAAAATTGAAATTTGAGAGGTAAGAGAGGGTAATCCTTATCGTTACTTACCCTTACCATCTCACTCCTTTCCAAGCAAGCAAGGGTGTAATAATTACTTACCCTCCTTACCCTTAATTACCCTATCCTCAGCCCCACCCAAACAGAGCCTTAGTTACCCTTTGACTGGACGGATGGGAGAAAGGGAAGAAGAGGAAGGAGAAAGGCGTAGTAGCGATAGAGATTCCACTGGCAGATGCAGCGGAGACATTTGATGTGGAGAAAACAATACGCAGCCATGGGTTCTTCATGATGTCTCCCAATCACTGGGACTCTCTCTCTCGCACCTTCTCTCGCCCCTTGCATCTCAATCATCCTTCTCATTCCCTGATGGTCTCTATCTCCCATCCCTCCGATCTTCCTCATTCTCTCCTTGTGCGCGTCCACGGTGTTAGCGTCGATTGTGGGTCAGGTGGTGAGGATGCTCAGATTGTCGGATATGGATGAATGGAATGCTAGATAGTTTAGAAAGATTGCAGCTGTATTGGGAGAGGAAGAGTGTGATTGGATTAAAGTTTTCGGTGGAAGAGTGTTTATGTCTCCTACTTTGTTTGAAGGGATGGTCAAGTGCATTCTCCTTTGCAATTGCTAGTAACCTTCCTCTTCTGATGCCTTTATGCTGTTTGACATATTGTCGCAAGGAGGATATTTTAAACTTGTTTTATTGTATAATGTTTATTTATTTATTTTGGGTTTCTCTTGTTTCAATATCCTATCACTCTCTGTGAGAGAATCAATTAAGTAAGCATGGAAATAGCTTATACTATTTCTTAAATAGGAAAATTAAATATTAATAATGCAAATTGATTATAAACAACTTCATAACAAAAAACACTTCATTGCATTAAAACTACTCCAAAGAAATTTTAATTTAATGACAAAAAAGTAATTGTGTCCACAAAATTTAATAAAAAATAACACTATATTTTTATGGATGATTGTTTCTTTTTTTATGAACTGATAATATAAAAAAATATTAATTAAAATCAAAACTTTCTATTAATTCACACTTTATAATAGGAGAAATTACAAATCTCAGAGACCAGCTCCCTGCAAATCCCGTTATATCAATTTGCAATAGAGTTGAAATTAATCTTCTTCAACAGGCCAATGATAAGGAGAGGAGGAAAATTAGGAATTTTTAATTTTAAATTTCTTTAATGTTTGGAAGCAGAAATTAATGGAATATTCTTCGTCAATAAAACAGGGCAGGATTTTGTATAAAGAATAAAAAAATAAAAATGGAGATATTCATAAATAAAAAGATAACCCTTTTCTCAGCTGATTAAATTACTTTTTATTTTTTTAAAAACATCATTAAAATTTAATTTTAGGGTTTGATTTTATCATGTTATATTTTGTGTCTTTTCAATTAAGTTTTGACATATATATTTTCATTAATCAATTTTATTTATTTGCAAATATTTGTTTTATTTTTTTTTGTTTTGTAAAAATCAATTTTTGTTGAGAGTTGATTATTATTCCAAAAATTCAACAATGTCAAATAATTCATAATAGTAATAAATATATAAAGGAAAATAGTACATGAACTAAATTAAAAGGTATATTATGCTTAATAATAATTTTTTTTCTTAGCAACTCCATGAATATATATATATAAATTCTCTAAGTAAATTAGTTCTCTCACTTCATTCTCTTTGTTATCAGGAATCATCATTCATGAGTTAAATTCAAAGTTACGCTAAGTCAAATGCCTTGCTCTGATTATGCTTTAGTACTGCCGTTGCCAGTAAAATGAAAAATGAATTATAAACTAATTAGATAATTAGATATGATATAAAAATGAAAGTTATAATAGGAAATAGTTTAAAATGATTTTCAGTGAAACTTTTATTCTTATTGTTTATGATTTACTTGAGAGGTAGAGGTATCTTATTCGATTTCATTTATTCATACTTCTCATCTCCTGCTGTTCTGGAATTCTAACAATAATTACTTCTTTAATATCTTTCATGTGTTTATTACCCTTTTGTTCAAAAGTGGCCTTTAGAGTCTTTTGGATTTTTTTTGAGTTTTGGAAGCAGAGAAAGGAGAAAGGCGACCAGCACTGTCTGGTTTAGTGTAGAGATGCCACTTGTTATTATGTGTTGAGAAAAAAAAAAAATATAATAACCATGACATGTCTGATATCTTGGACAAATCACTGGGACCTTCTCTCGCACCTGCATGATCCCAATCATCCTTTTCATTCCTGATTGAGTTAATTCATCTTCCCTATATCTTTCCTTCTCTTCTCCACTCATTCGTCCACAGTGTTAGTCCGATCGATGCAGGGTGGGGAGGATGGTGGTGAGGGTGTCGGGGATGTGGATGGATGGAATGCTGAATAGTTTAGAAAAGATTGATGGAGCTGTATTGGGAGGGGAGGAAGAGTGTGATTGATGGAAGGAGTTGGATTGTGTTTATGTCTCCTACTTTGTTTGAAGGATGGTCAGTCTGCATTCTCCTTGCAATTACTGGTACCTTGTTCTTCTTGCCTCTGCTTATGCTGTTATTTATATTGTGCATTTTTAAATATTTTTTACTTGTTTTTGTTAATATATTGTTTATTTATTTATTTTTTTATTTATTTGTTTCAATATCCTATCACTCTTGGCACAGATGCAAGGGATGGCAAAGCATTCTAGCTGAGTGAGCTTACTTCAGAACTTCAACTTGAACTGCAGTTTCAATCATGCAGCAATCAATCAACCAAGGACAACAAACTGATTCATTCCTAAAACACCTGCAGGGAAAGAGTCCAAGACGAAACTCAGAGCTTCCAAAGTCCAAAGAAATTTGAAACAAGTTCCTGGGGGTATATGGGTATGGGAAGAAGCTTGATGTTGCTGACAAATGGATGAATGCAAAATGCGATAATGAAGATAGCAAATTTAAGACTCTTAATTGTATAGAAGGTGATTTCCTCTGGCAATTACAAATCAAGTGTGAGGCAACAAATAAAGTTTTGAAGCCAGTTCCTTTATATTGTCTTTCATTTCTTATTTAGAATGTTTTGTTGTGCCTTGTTGAAACTTTTATATATATATATATATATATATATATATATATATATATATATATATAATTTAGAGATTACAAGGGTTCTTTTTAACTTATTAAGTCGCTTTATTTTTATTTTTAATTTATTTAATAATAAAAAATCTTTTTATTATTATTGACAATAATTTTAATTGCTTATCCTCTATTTTCGGTGATTAAATTTCTTTTATATATATATATATATATTCATAAAATAAAAGATAAATTTTTTTCATACAATTAAATTTTAATATCACTCATTAAAAAAATATCTGTATATAAAATAGTTAATTGTTACTGTTTAAGATCATTAATGAATAAAAAATTGCAAAAGCTTACTTTATAATAATAATATTTTACCTTTTAATATTTTAAAAGATACAAAAATGATGTTTGTATTATTTTATAAATATCAAAATTAAATGCTGAAATAGTTTGTATTATTTTATAAATATCAAAATTGAATATTAAAATAATATATTCCATGTCATAACTTAGCATAAAGGAATAATAAAAAATATAAATTATAGATTACTAAATAAAAAATTTTAATTTACATATAAAAAAAATAAAAATAAAAAATTTTTTATTTAGCTAAAAAATATTTTATATTTTTAATAATAATTTATTCTTTTTTTATTCCTTTATAAATATAAAAAAAATATACATACCTCTCTCCAACTTCTATTAATTCACACTTTTCAAGCATGAGATTTTTATCCTACGTCCTCCTTACTCTCTCTTGTCCTCCATTATTTATGTTTGAAAAAAGGTGAAAGAATGATAAATAATTATTAAAATTATAAAAATATCCTTTTCTATTAGATAAAATTTATTCTTTATTTTTAATGTAAATTAAGTACCTTTTTTAACTTTTTTAGTTTAGTGGCTTATAGATTTGTATTTTTATTGTCTTTTATATTAAAGCCATGTATATCTACTATTTCAACATTCGAAAAAACTTAGATATATATAGTAAGTAATACAAATGTCATTTGCATCTTTTAAAATATTTTATTTTTTAAAAGTGTAATAAAATATTATTGTTGTAAAACAAACTTTTGTAAACAAACTTTGTAATTTTGTTATTTAATTAATAACCTTGAATGGTATCAATTAATCATTTATACTCTGGACTTTTTAATAGGTGATTATTAAAATTTAATAGTATGAAAGGGAATTTATCTTAAACTTATGAATATATATATATATATATGAAAGAAATTTAACTTAGTTGGAAATTAGAGGAGAAGACTTGATTACTTATCAATATGAATAGAAATAATTCAAATTAATCACGAGAGAATGCGGTATTGATGTTAGATCACGGTAGCGAGGAGGAAGGCGTTTTATTTATGAGTAGTAAAAATTAGTTTATTTTTAATGAGTATAATTGGATTGGTAATAAAATTAAGAAGAGCATAATAAAAATAAAACCAAATAAAAAAATTTACCATCTTACCAGCTCAGATCAGGTTTTAGGCACAGTTTGGGGTGTAAATTGAGATTTGAGAGATGATTCAAGAGGTGTAAATCTATCTTATAAATTCTTACCCTTACCATCTGCACCGCAAGCAGCAGCGATTGCCTAATTAATTACACCTGCTACCTTACCATTTGATCCTCAGCCAGCCAGGCCTGTTAGTGGAGCCTGATCTTTGACTGAACCGGATGGGAGAAAGGGAAGAAAGAGGAAGAAAGGCGTAATAGTGATAGAGATTCCACTGCGAGATGGCAGATGCAGCGGGAGACATTTGATGTGGAGAAAACAAATATTACTGCAGCCATGGGTTCTTGCATGATGTCCAATCACTGGAGACTCTCTCTCTCTCGCACCTTCTCTCGCCCTTGCCCATCTCAATGCATCACTTCTCATTCCCTGATGGTCTCTATCTCCCATCCCTCCGAATGCTTCTACTCATTCTCTCCTTGTGCGCGTCCACGGTGTTAGCGTCGATTGTGGGTCAGGTGGTGAGGATGCTCAGATTGTCGGATATGGATGAATGGAATGCTAGATAGTTTAGAAAGATTGCAGCTGTATTGGGAGAGGAAGAGTGTGATTGGATTAAAGTTTTCGGTGGAAGAGTGTTTATGTCTCCTACTTTGTTTGAAGGGATGGTCAAGTGCATTCTCCTTTGCAATTGCTAGTAACCTTCCTCTTCTGATGCCTTTATGCTGTTTGACATATTGTCGCAAGGAGGATATTTTAAACTTGTTTTATTGTATAATGTTTATTTATTTATTTTGGGTTTCTCTTGTTTCAATATCCTATCACTCTTGGCAGATGGTCAAGGACTCTAAGCATGGCCAGAGCTCTCTGTGAGCTTCAACTGGAACTGCAGTTTCAATCATGCAGTGTGAATGCAATACCAAGGATCAACAAACTGATACAAACAATTTCATTCCTAAAACACCTGCAGGAAAAGAGTCCAAGACGAAGCTCAGAGCTTCCAAAGTGTCCACAAATTTTGACAAATAAGTTCCTGGGTATGGAAATGGATTTGGAAGCTGATACTTGCTTGACAATGGATGATGCGCAAATGAAGATAGCAAATTTAAGACCAAACGTCTCTCTTAATTGTATAGAAGGTGATTTCCTCTGGCAATTACAAATCAAGTGAGGCAGCAAATAAAGTTTTCGAAGCCAGTTCCTTTAAAACTTCTGTTCTTCAATCTCACAAGATGACACAGCATTTTGCACACCAACCAATTTGTAATTTTCCAAGTCCAAGGGAACTAGCAATCCTTGATGATAGATTTCTGGCAAAGCGCTGTGGTCTTGTCTGTATAGCAGGTCGAATAATAAAACTTTCCCAGGATATTGTTGAAGGGTGGATTCCAATAATGGAGGAAGCATATCCAGTTACGGTAAATTGGCTAATCAGCTCAGAGAAATTGATGGGTTTGGTCCATTCACGCGACCAAATGTGCTTATGTGCATGGGATTTTATCATGTTATTCCTACTGATTCTGAAACAGTGAGGCATCTAAAACAGGTATTTTTTTTTTGTTTTTTTGTTCTCATGCTTTGTTAACTGTTGATACGTGCTTCCAAGGTCTGAGAGTTGTCAATGCAGGTCCATTCCAAAAATTCTACAATTCAAACAGTTCAAAGGGATGTTAAAAAGATATAAGGAAAATATGCACCCTTCCAATTCTTAGCCTACGGGTACATTATGCTGTAGCCCTCACGCTTTTTCAACCAGTCTTCATAATTCTTCAATCGCTCTAAGTAAATTAGTTCTCTCACTTCATTCTCTTTGTTATCAGGGCAGAATTATGGCACTTCTATGAGCAAAGGTTTGAGAAGCTAAGTCAAATGCCTTGCTCTGATTATAAACTTATTACTGCCAGTAATATGAAAAATGAAGGAAGTCGTAAAATCAAGAGGAGTAGGGTATCTTGACAGTGATACGGAGTTATCATGACTTAAGTTAAACGAGAAGTGAGTGAAACTTTATTCTTATTGTTTATGATTTACTTGTAAAAGTGCATTAGGGACACTAATTTCATTTCATGATTATTCACATTTGCTGGCTGTTCTGGAATTCTAACAAACTAGTGTTCTTTAATATCTTTCATGTGTTCATTTCCTTTTGTTCTCAGTGAATATGCATCATGTGCCAAGTTATTTTGTGTTACCCTTTTCATACCCAGAGTTTCAAACTGTAGTTGGCACTGTCTGGTGTAGTGATCTATTTAAATTTGAATGTATGTACAAGAAAGAAAATATAGTAACCATGTTTGAACAAGATGGCCGCTGAGTCAATTTTGGGACTTAACGATTTGAGTTGAAAATCAGAATACCCTTTTTGTAGGGCATGAGTTTGAGATAATAGCATTTTTGGTGCCTAAAATTTTTATAATTTTCTATGAAGTGCCTGAATTTCTCCCTACCCCCTTTTTTGCTGGTGCAATTGAATGTTTAAACATATAAAAATTTACAATCAAGTTTATTAGCACTTTTATGGTTATTGGAAGTGTTGTGATTTATTAAGTATTACATACTCTTGCCTAATTTTCCATTTAAGTGCACATATGAATTATTTTAATTAGAAAATAAAATGTGTCACATGAGTGAGACATGACTCTCCATCCCTTTCCTCCCTTCTCCCCTATGTCTTCTATTTCTCTCACTTTCTCTCTCTGTAAATTCTGAAATGTTTTTATTTATTAGGATTTTACTTTTGTTCTAAATGAAAATAAAATTGTGCCTTCATTGAAAATTTAACCAACTTAAAACATCATCACATGAAAGAATTGAGATTTAGGATTCAAAAATAAAGAGACAGCGAGAGTGAGAAAAACAGTCAACATGCAGGGGTATATAAGGGCTCAATCGGTGCAATGGACCAGACAATATGGGACAAGAGGCGAGACAAACTAGACAAAAAGTTGTCCTGTCTTGCGTTTGACATACTCAATGTGGAAAATAAGAGGATTAGATAGTTCAAAAATCTATTTGTGACTTGTCCATTGAACCAATGAACAAATGAACAAATGATATATATATATATATATATATATATATATATATATATATATATATATATATATATATATATATATATTTTTTTTTTTTCTTCCATTAAAGTAGCTAATATGTCTCGTTCTATGAAAAATAAAGACAAATTTTATGTTATTTTTATCCATATGCAAAGCCACTTAGTTGCAAGTTTTTCGTTTTGTTAAAAAAAAAAAAAAACCACTATGCATCCAAATGGGAAATTCCAAAAAGTTTAGGCAGTTAGAATGAAAATTGATTATTTTGGACTACTGTTTCTGAATGCCTCTATTGTTGAGCTGAAAATTTTTCTGGTGAGCAGATTTATAGTGGATTTGTCACAAACCTGAATATGGACAAGGTGGTAGGTGCTAGTAACAAAGAACTGATCAAAAGTATTGATAATAACCTCCAGTCCACTTTAGGTCTTAATGTTGAATAATTTCTTTGTGAAATTGACAGGAAATTACAGAAACCAAAAATCAGTGAAACATAGCGATTGTAAAATAAGATAGCAGTCTTGAATGAAATCTTGGCTTTAAATCACCCAGAACAATTAAGAAGAATGCCATGAAAATTATAAAGGACTACCATACAAAGAAGCATTTTTGTGTGAGTGCCCTGCTATTTTACAGATATCACAAAAGGTTGTAACAAAATTGGCATATTTGATCCAAGGTAAACATGGGGTGCTAGCCAATTACTACTAAGTTTAGGACATCAAATGTAAAGCACTTTATTATTGAAGTTCTATCTCAGAATGTGGAAAACTTTCACTGTACTCATAGAACTTTTTATTGTCAGGGAGGTAGAGACTTCCTTTGGTTGAATCATAATGACTTGCAGAAGTAGATAGCATTTCAAAATCATAGTTCAGACCAGCCTGCTCTGCTATGTTCTCTATCTCTTTGACCACCTGTCCCATTGCAGGCCTGTTGGCTCTCCATTCTTCAACACACCTGATTGCCAGATCTACAAACTTTTCTAAACCTTTCAATGTGTTGCCCACGCCAATGGCAGGATCAAGGATCTCATGGAGGTTGTATAAATCTTTTGTCTTATCCATTGCCATCCTAACCACTGTCACGATATGTCTTCCCTGGTGTATTGGATTTCTGCCAGTAACTAATTCCAACATTACCACTCCAAAACTATAAACATCGCTTTTATCAGTTAACTGCTGGGTCATGAAATATTCAGGATCCATATAGCCCTGCACCAATAATGAGAATCTACTCTTAATGACATTTCCACATTTTGCTTATTGGAATCTTCATTAAACTCTGGCCTTTATCCGACGTGGATTTAATAAAATATTCAATTCTTAATATGTTTTAAAGACAAGTAGTTGGATTTGTTTGACAAGATAATCTTGTCATTCTAGACATTGTTTTTCTTTTCTTTGCCTTTGATCCAATGTCTTCCTTCCTGTGCCTTGCTGCAGGATGCCAGGTTATTTTTCTGCAAAGATCATCTAGATAATGGAAACCCCTTAGGCTTCTGGAACTAGGATTGTGCATTCTTGTGGTGCTTTCTCAGGGTTAGGTCTGGAACTACCCACAAAGTGGTGAAAAAGTAATGATATTTGTCTTTCACAAATCTTATTCTATTTTTTAATATTCCCAACACTATTATTGTAAAATATTTGCCAAGACTCCATTAATGTCTGAAGAGTTTGGAAAAATGTTCTAAAAACCTTTCCTATGTGTGCATTACTATGTGAAATTATTACTATCCCGTACCATTAAATGTAACTTTTATTATATCTTTTTCTCTGCAAATTGGAGGGTGGGCACTGGACAAAGGCAGTGGATTTTCATCAATAAAAACATATATATTTATCTTTAATGAATTAGGGATTTATTTGCTTCTTTTATAAAATTTTTGTAACTGTTCTTGTTGGAGATTCTTCTCATTCTCCCATTGAGGTTGACACTTGACTAGTTGTTGATATAGTTATATAATATTAGAGTTTTTTTTTTTTTTTGGTGAGCAAATAGAATTTAGTCATATCTCAAATAATCTGAACCTTGATTCTCGATTTTCATATTTTCTTCCTTAAGAATAATGAAAAGAAAAAAAAAAAAGAACTTATTGGAAAGATGATGTACTAACCATTGTCCCTTTGACCTGAGTACTAACATGACCCTCAGCGTGGTCCAAAGGCTTTGATAGACCAAAGTCAGCCACTTTTGCAGTTAATTGATCATCCAATAGAATGTTAGTTGACTTAATGTCTCTGTGGATGATGGGTGGGTTGGCAAGCTCATGCAAGTAAGTGAGACCTCTGGCTGAGTCAAGGGCTATTTGAAGTCTCCTTGCCCAACTTAACTGGATACCTGACCTACCTGCATAATTCATTAGTTGATTGTGAAATGAAAAACTGGGAATTACATTAAAATTTGTAATGCTCCAGATAAAAGGAGTCCTTTGATACTGATGTAGCCTTTCGCACATGGAATAACATGTCTTTTAAAAGTTTGTCACTGGCCAGGTGCCTTATTTTCAGTTTTATTTTGTTTTTACTGGGATTGGTTTTGTACCCAATATAAATTCATCTGGTCTGCAGTTTTCTGATCTGGTTTAGTGGAAGGAATGAAGGTTTAATGAGGGAGTCCCTAGTATGGTAGGAGATCCTGAATTGAAGAGAGTTAACTAGGCTTGCAAACTACTTCTTTCACAATTGATTGCATGACAATTGACAAACTAAGCAACTCTATAAGCAACTCTTTCTTATACATGAGCTCATTAACATTTCAAGCAAAGCTGGAGTAGAACTCTAGTTGGCTTGATAGGCTCATTAGTAGTTGAAGTTTAATGCCCATGAAGCATGGTTTGATTTAGGGTGTAAAACTATTCTCTTATGTTGATGATTATTATGATACTCATTCAGTAAGGATAGCCATTTGATTTACCTTTTGTGAACTCAGAAACTGTGTCTTAACAAGTACTGATATTCATTTTAAGAGCTGTTTTTAAAATACCTGAAATGCTATCCTTTAGAGTACCATTTGAAATATGCTCATAGACCAGCATCTGTTCGTCTAGCTCGTAACAGAAACCCACTAGGCTGACTAGATTCTTGTGATGAACCCTTGATAGAAGCTCAATCTCAGTTTTGAACTCAACATTACCCTGCAATGACCCTCGTTGAGCTCTTTTTATAGCAACTAGTTTCCCACCAGTAAGAATTCCTCGATAAACCTGAGGATACATTGCAAATTGGATGCCAAAAATTGGATGAGAAAGAATTTTGCTCAACAACATATTAAATAAAAATGAAGAACATGCTATCATGTTAAATATGATTACTAGTCCTTCTGTCTGACAGTGGTAGTGCTCAAATATTCTGATCCTATGCCATATAAATGTTGTTGCTATTGCCACTATGGACCTTACATGACAGAACAGAAATAAATTCATCAGCAGCGCCTTAGTATTGAAATTGTTTATAAGGTTCTGAAAAAGATCCCATACATCCAAGAAGTAATAGCAGGTGATCTTTTTGTAAACTAACTAAACCCTCAAAAACTAGTTTGGCTTTTAAAATATTTTTTTTCGGTGCTTATTTTGCTAATTATAAACTTTTTCTTGTGAAAATTTAAATATCTTGTACCATTATGTTGTTGGGTTTGAGTGAGAAGTGAAGTGAAAGTGAACCATTTGAAAAACCTTGGCTAAGTTCCCTCACCAGGCCTTGCAGATCCTCTCTAGAATTTTGAGCCCCTATCTTAATCAATGCAAATCATCCATTTCCCTTTTACTACTTCCCAAAAAGAATTAGGAAAACTCAACTCAACTCAACTAAATTCAACTAAGGCTTTATCCCAAAAATTTGGGGTTGGCTATATGGATTTGCTTTCTCCACTCTAAACGATTTTGGGTTAAATCCTCAGAAATGTGTAATGCTTCTAGGTCATGTTGTACTACTTTCCTCCAAGTCAGTTTAGGTCTACCCCTTCTTTTCTTTCTATCCTCTAACCTAATGTGCTCTACTTGTTTAACTGGAGCCTCCGTATGTCTACTCTTTACATGACCAAACTACCTCAATCTCCCTTCTCTCAACTCATCCTCAATTGGCACCACTCATACCTTTTCTCTAATACTCTCATTACGGACTTTATCTAGTCTAGTATGGCCACTCATCCATCTTAACATTTTCATCTCTGCAACTCTTATCTTAGACGCATATGACTCCTTCATTGCTCAACACTCACTACAATATAACATGGCCGGTCTTATGGTTGTACGGTAAAATTTTCCTTTCAACTTATTGAGAATCTTGTGATCACATAAAACTCTCGTGGCACGTCTCCACTTCAACCATCCGGCTTTAATCCTATGACTAATATCCTCCTCACATCCCCCATCTACTTGAAGGACTGAACCGAGATATTTAAAGTGATTACTTTGGGACAGTACTACTCCATCTAAACTAACTCCTTTCCTATCATCAGTTTGGCCTTCACTGAACTTGCAGTGCATGTATTATGTCTTTGTTCTGCTTAACTTAAAGCCCTTGGACTCTAGAGTACTTCTCTAAGGCTCTAGTTTTCTATTGACTCATTTTCGTGTCTCATCTATCAGAACAATATCATCCGCAAACATCATGCACCAAGGGATACTCTCTTGTATATGTTTTGTCAATTCATCTAAAACAAATGTAAAAAGGTAAGGGTTTATAGTTGATCATTGGTGTAATCCAACTGAGATCGGAAAATCTCTTGTGTCCCCTCCCACTGTGTGCACAATAATAGTTGCTCCTTCATACATATCTTTCAACACTTGTATGTACTTAATAGATACCATCTTTTGTTCTAACACTCTCCATAAGACATCTCTTGGAATACTATCATAAGTCTTCTCTAAATCAATAAAAATCATGTGTACATATTTCTTCACATCTCTATGTTTCTCCATCAAGCTTCTAATGAGAAAGATCGCTTCCATAGTTGAACGACCTGGCATGAAGTCAAATGGATTGGAAGAGATAGAAGTATCATGGCGTAGTCGATGCTCCACAACTCTCTCTCACAACTTCATAGTATGGCTCATGAATTTAATTCTCCTATAGTTTGAGCAACTCTGTATATCTCCCTTATTTTTAAAAAAAGGTATTAAAATACTCCTCCATTTATCAGGCATTTTCTTTGAGTTTAGAATTTTATTAAATAATTTAGTTAACCATGCTACTCTCATATCTCCCAAATATTTTCATACTTCAATTGGTATTCCATCAGGTCCACAGGCTTTACCCACTTTCATTCTATTAAGTGCTTCTTTTACTTCTAAAGATCTAATCTTTCTAGTATAATTCACATTCTTTTCTATTATTCTGTAGTCTATATTCACGCTATTACCATTTTGACTATTATTAAAGAGATCATCAAAATAATTTCTCCATCTTTCTTTAATGTCCTCATCTTTCTTTAATGTCCTCATCTTTCACCAACACTTTTCCTTCTTTATCCTTAATGCACCTAACTTGATTGAGATCTTGACATTTCTTTTCTCTCCTCCATGCTAATCTATAAATATCTTCCTCCTCTTCTTTAGTTCCAAGTTTCTCATATAAGTTTTCAAAGGCCTGCGCTCTTGCTTGACTAACTGTCTTTTTTGCCTCTTTCTTTGCTATCTTGTACTGTTCATATGCTTCATTATTATCACATTTAGGTAATTTCTTATACCATTCTCTTTTTCTCTTCACTGCCTTTTGTGCTTCCTCATTCAACCACCATCTCTCTTTTGAGGGTGGTCCATGTCCTTTAGACTCTCCAAGTACTTTTCTAGCTACTTCTCTGATCTTTTATGCCATCTGTATCCACATATCATTGGCCTCCATATCCAGCTTCCATGCTTCGGACTCGATAAGCTCATTTTTGAACTTCACTTGCTTTACTCCTTTGAACTCCCACCAATTTGTTCGAGCTATGCTATTTCTTCTGACATTTCTTAAATTGTTCTTAAACTTGACATCCAAGACCACTAACCGATATTGACTTGTTAAAGCCTCTCCTGGAATAACCTTGCAATCCTTGCATGGAGCTCTATTTGTCCTGGTTAAGAGGAAGTCAATTTGGCTTCTATGTTGCCCACTTTTGAAAGTCACTAAATGTGACTCTCTTTTTATAAAGTAGGTATTTCTTAGTATTAGTTCGTATGTCATAGCAAAATCCACGATACTTTTTCCCTCCTCATTTCGACTGCCAAAACCAAAACCTCCATGAACATTCTCATAACCTTGCCTATCACTTCCTACATGTCCATTTAAATCTCCACTAATGAAAATATTCTCTTCATTTGGTATGCTTTGTATTAGATCATCCATATCTTCCCAAAACCTTTGTTTACTCTCACTATCTAGTCCTATTTGTGGGGCATAAGTACTAACTACATTTATTGTTTCTCTTTCTAGTACTAGCTTTGCTAGTATAATTCTATCTCCTACTCTTTTCACAGCTATTACAGCGTCTTTCACTGTCCTGTCTACGATTATGCCCACTCCGTTAAAAGAATTAGGAAGATAAAAGAAAAAAAAAATCCATGCCAATATATTAACTTACCCTCCCATATCCCCCAATTCCAATAATGTTGGCATCTGAAAAATTGTTAGTGCATTTTTTAAGCTCTTCAAAGGTGAAACATCTCAATCCCTTTATTTGTGGACGGCTTCCAGCACTTTCATTTCTGTCCCAGGATGCTGCATGTGTACAAAAAAGGAATAGTTAGCAATTTCATGGGGTTCATGAAGTGGGGAAATCTTTGTTTTTCATTACCAAACGGATCTCTTAGTCGGATAGCTGCCTCAGTAGCTGTATCAGCTTTTCTTCTTTGTTTGAATGCATAAATTCCGGTCACAAGTAATAGCAGCACTAGTATAGAACTACCAATGGCTGCTCCAATGATGATTCCTTTATTTGATTTTGGTCCTGCACAGCATTCATGCATTACATTGAGCTAGACGGTCAAAAATTTCTGAGGGCTAATTTTATGGTGTACGAGAATTTGGAGTGGTTTGAATCTCAATTGTTTGAACTCGAAACTGTTGAATCTTAATAGTACTGTAGAGTAGTTTCTTAGAATTCACATATTCTGTTATGTTTCAGAGACTGTAAAATCTATATGAACAAACACTAGTTTAGTTCATGCATAATATAGTTTACCTGAAAAATAATCATTGTTATCAAGAGTGAAATGCAATGGTCCAAAAGAACTAGGAAGCTGGAAAAATGTTAGGTTGTTCAGCTGAGATGTAATCATAGAAAATCCTGTTCTGTTAAAACTGTCACTATTAGATGGAAAGACTTCTATCCTCAATTCTAGGTAATCATACTCATCCTTGAATGGGTCACTTAGAGCAATTGAATCCACAGGAAACTGAATAGATTGAAAGGCATCCATCATTAAGGCTTGTGCATGATTGTAGTAGCTTGCATTTCCCAAGTCTGAGAAGGAAATAGATCTGAATTTCAGGGTTCCTGTTATTGGATATGCACATTTACAACTGGGACTGATAATTTGATTTGAATTGCAGTCATGTTGGACACAATTGTTTGGAGGTGGAGAGTATGAAGTATTTGGCTGTTGCAGAAGTGAGCAGTAGTTTTCTGTTGATCCTATCGTTGCACAAAATGGATTACCCTGTAGCCTGTAGAAAATTGTATAGATTACAACTCAAATGACTCTAAAATGACATAATTGTAATGCATGATCTATACATTAGCATACAAAGGCCAATAAAACAGCCAGTTCCTGTGAATAGTTTTGGGAATAAAAAGGCAAACATTTCAAAGAATGTTACTTACATAAGTGTTTTGCTGTATCCTGAACCTTGTGCAAACTCAGTAATGGAATTATTCTGCAAATCAATGAGTTCCAACTGTGTGCCATAGTTGGTGCCAATGTCCAAGGTGCCATGTAGCTGGTTGTTGCTTAATATACTGTTACCGTAAATCATACTAATCAGCTCTCAGTTTACCAGGTAGAAAGATTTCGCAGTTTTTCAGTTGCTTTCCTTATGATACAATGATTGGAATGTCGTGCTACTAGAGAACAAGTTGATACTTACACTGATTGTAATTGGGCAACACTAAAGATACTGTCTGGTATTTGGCCTTGAAGTTGTGTGCGCTCCATTATTCTGCCAGTAAAATTTTTGCTTATTATATTAGTAAACAATTTTATACTTATTGTTCCATATGCCGTCTGATATTGCTATGCTGGATTGAGTTAGTGTGTGTGGCTGTGTGCATATGTGTGTGACAGGGAAGGAGAAATGTACAATGACGTCAAGGATTGTAAGCTTGAAAACCATGGTGGAATAGATGATGCATCAAAACTATTATTGCTCATGTCCCTGCAAATCAAATATGGATCAATAAATAAAAATGCTTAGTATTGTCACACAAGTGTTCTGGCATATGATTAAAAGAGCTGCAAAACTCATCTTTTTATCATAATGCACTTTAGGTATTTACTGTTTGCAGATGATCTTGCAGAACCAGGGATACTTACACATATGTGACAAGGTTCATACCAGTAAGATCAGGCATTGGGCCAGTCAGTTTATTGTTAGACAAGTATCTGAGAACAATTAACTGAAATTAATATTGAGAAAACATGGAGCCAATAGTGGATAACCTAAAATTCTTAGGAGCGAGCTGAGAAACTTTTATTTTAGTTGAAACTTCTATTTGTGTTCTTACAGCTGGGACAGATTCGTTAGGCCTGTGAAGTTCAGCAGAACGGGTCCATTTAACGAGTTCCTATCCAAGCGTCTGTTGCCAGAAAACAAAAAGAAAAAAAAATTTCAAATTCACTGGTAGCTGTGGTGCAGAAAGCACACAACCTGACACAGTTATGTTATTAGGAGTACTCACATCAGTTCCAAAGATCGAACCCGTTCTAGGGAGGATGGGATGCTGCCACTTAGTTGATTGCTGTCTAAAAGCCTGCTCAAAGTCATAAGATAAGAAACATCAACTAAGTGATCCTTATTCCTCTGATGGATGAAGCAACAAGTTTGCATCCTTGAAAACTATTTCAGTTAGTTCCATAATTTTCTCCTTTTCAGAAGAAGGCTATTCTGGATTAGAAATGCAAACTAAAGATACTTGAGATGTATTGAAAAGTAAATACAGCTTAGCTCATTAATTAGAGCATTCCAAATGTGCCTTACTCTGCAGGAAAATATTCCTAGTCTTTAGAAATACTAGTGTTATATATTTTCAGTTTTTTAGATTTCAGGGTAACACTTTGCCTACCGTCATAGAACATCATATCTTGTGGTCTTACCTGCATAATGTTTCTTTCTAAATTTCATAAACTCCAACCTTCTCCTCTCCCTCGGGAATATGTTTTATGCCATCTAAAGCATGAAGAATTTTATTTTATTTTATTTATTTATTTATTTTTAAAGAATGCAAGCAAAAGTAAACACTGAAGCATGAGAATTGAGAAGTCTATTCTTGCTAACTCTTTGATGGGCATTGCTTTAAATTAGCTTAGTTGGAATGCTAGGTAACCTTCTGAATATAGAAAACTTTTCTGCAGGCTACCGTTGGACCTGTGGCATAAATTATTTCTTCACGGAAGATACACATAGGAGGATGCTTCTGGGAAGAAGAATAAAGCCCAGCAACTCGGAAGGCAAATTTTTAGTTCATGAATGCTGAAGTGGTCTCCACAATTCTAATTCTGTAGATTCTACCATGCAGTTAGAGATTTGTTCATGGTCAAGTTTACGCAACTTTATTCTTTTTCATAATTCATTTATAAGATGATACTTCTGAAATTCGTGAGGATGCAGAACCTAGTAATTGCAACTTCTTTACCTTTGTCCTTGTTCCTTACAGCTTCTCACTTCCCTCTTTTGTTAAACAGTTAGGGATATAAGGTTGTGAAGTGAATTATCATAAAATATGTCTTTGGCTAAAGTTGGACAACCACAACAGGCAGCCTCTTCATTTAATCTAGATGTGGCCCTAACTTTAGTATGTTCTTATTAAATGGAAGCTAATGAGTGAAATCCAAGCACCTGTTCTTTGCAGTCCAAGGACTTGGTTATGGTTCTTCTACTTCTTCAGTTCTAAGCCTTTCTGATACAGATGTTCAAGGGATAGCAAAAAATGCAACCTGAGAACGAGTACTAAATATTTAGTTTCTATATCTTCAAGAAACATAGCGGTTGTGAAATTTGCTATTTTCGTACATTTGCAGGCTGTTTATTAAGTAAGAAAATGGCACATTCATTGTGAGACAGTCACATTTGTATCTTTCATCTATCTACATGCAGATTAGCAATTTGATCCGGTGCATAGCTTTCCTTTTTTTTTTTTTTTTTTTTGGTCAAAATCCGGTGTATAGCTGATCGGTAGAACTTACAGATGTATCAATGTCATTTTTGAGCTGAATAATTTGAGTGGAATTGTGCCTGTGAGCTGATTTTGTCCAAGATGACTGCAAATAATGATCAAATCACCGATCATTAAGTTGGAGAAAATAAGAGGACTATAAAATTAAGAAATGACCGAATATACTTGGTTACATACAAGTGTCTTGTATTTACTAGCAAATCCAAACCAGGTGAAGTCTCATTTGAGACTGGAATTGTTCCTGTGAGGTTATTGTCAGTTACATCCAGCGAATACAGGTTCAACAGATTGCCAATAGAAGGTGGCATTTCTCCAATGAATTTGTTAGAAGCTAAAGATCTGCAAAGAATTGAAAAAAGAGGGGTTCTAAAAATATGAAAAATCCACAGGTGCAATGTAGGTTCAAGTTTTATCTATGAATTTGCATAGATCATCTGAAAAAAAAAAAAGAATTTTTTAGATTTTGTGTTCCAATTAATGAAAAGACATCTTGAGTTGGCAGAATTGCTTCTCATTACATGCCTGCAATTTTGTGACCTCCATAAATAATAGCAAGATGAATACCATAGTAGAAGTCCTTACAATGAGATAAGCTGTGTTAGAGATCCTATTGTGTTGGGAATTGGACCAAAAAAACTGCAACCAACCAGGGATCTGGCATGAAAAAGAAAATTAGGCAGTGAAGCATGAGGTTGTACCTCCATAAGTTGGAAGAATAACAATTTTCTTACAGGTATACAAGGTTATTCAAATTTCCAATTGCTGGTGGAAGAGTTCCTGTCAAACCCATATTTTGAGATAAATCCCTACATGTGGAAACTGATAATCAGGGCATCGTATCATCATATAAATATTCATCTTTGAAATGCTTCACATGCTCTGGTAGGTTATTCAAGTGTTACTGATGTTCATTGCAAAATGCTAGGAGTTCTTCCACCTGATGGTTTCTAAGGCATAATAGCTGGTTCTTGGATGCTGTGATAAATAGTATGTGCTTGTTTGCATATACCTGTACATAATATTTCTAGCATTTCATATCTGGGTATGTACATACACGCGCATAGAAATATTGCAATGCATAAATCTCTTCTATTGCAGATTGATTGTGAGAATCCATGGTAAGTTGGTAACAGGAGTCCATATTTGCTCCTCTTACCATTGTCAAGCCTGCTGAGCTGTGTAGTCTACTATGATTATATTGTAATGGCAAAAGAACATCGGAGAAGTGTAACTAGAAAGAACTTTTTAAGTGGATTATCAAGAACCTATTGATGTATGGGGATGAGAAAAGCGAGGAGAAGCAGAGAACCTACAGATTTTGTAGCTTGGGTAAATTTCCAATGTCTGCTGTCAGTGTTCCCGTCAAACCCATGCCTGACAATACTCTTAAAATGGCAAGTGTTCAGTTTAGCCGTAAGCACTTGATAAAGAGGAAATCAGGCTAATGAATGAGAAAAGGAGAACAAGTGTGTTACATGGATGTGATACGTGAATTGGAGCATTGTATTCCTTCCCAAATGGCCCCACAAGGATCAATGCCGATCCAATTGGGTGGTGTGTTCTGCCAGTTACTCTTGACAGCAGACAGAGCAGCGACTGCATCAGGTATCAGAAATAGGTTAAACACTTAAATGAATTCTCAATACAGAACACATGGGTGCAGGCAGATAAATGTTGCTCAGGAATTTGATGAATTTGTAAGTATATTTACACTGAGCTTGATTTGAAATTCATGCAAGGTATTATCAATACGCAGTTAAGAGGTTTAGTAGCTGTAAGGCTTTCCATTAATTCTGGATTGTGCATGCAAATTCATGATCTCATATTTTATGTACTTCATATAAGTTCCTTCGTGATCTCAAACTATTATTCTGTGCAGCATTTGAAGATAGAAAATTTTGGCTTTCTCCATAATGAATTGATGGAACCCATTAATTGCAAATATGGAGTTGACCTCAATAAGTTTGGATGTTAAAATGATATTTAAAAGTGACTTACAGTCATGAGGATCTGTAACTGCTGCTATAAGGAAAACTTGATGGCACATAATCAGCAAGAAAATCTGTTTTCCTAGATCCATTTGTAGAGACCTCACTACTTTCTTTCAGTTTCCAAAGCTTAATACAGAATCCTAGTACCTCTGACCATCCAATACTACCCAGATTCTAGACAAGCACTACCTGGGTGCCAATTCCTGCTTAAAAAGGGCAGCCATACCTCTGTGACATGTTCAAAACATCTGGAAATATTCTATGTTTTGCAATTTCAACCCCAAAATGAAGTTTCTCTTGGATAAAAGTTCAACAAGGAAGTGGCGAATGTTAATTAGAAAATGAAGAAGACAACTGAGACAGGTTTATGTGTATATATTATATTTGTAGTTTCCTTTCACAGTCTTTCACATAAGAGAATATTAACACTGGATTTTTGAACATTTCTGCCTCTGGAATTTTATTATTTAATCAATATAGAATAAATTATAATAATTAATATGTAAATAATATATATATATATATATATATATATATATATATATATATATATATATATATATATATAATTTTTTATTATGTTGGTATATTTTTATTATTTTTAACATGAAATTTTCATTAAAAATTTAAGAGATAAGAAGTAATACAAATAAAATATGGAGTAACAATAAATTTAAAACATTTACATTTATAAATGTAAATGTTTTAAATTTATTGTTACTCCATATTTTATTTGTATTACTTCTTATCTCTTAAATTTTTAATGAAAATTTCATGTTAAAAATAATAAAAATATACCAACATAATAAAAAATTAATTAAAGATATATAATAATTTGAGAATAGTTAAATCATACAATCATTTTCACTACTTTAAATTTCAAGATTTTTATATTCTCATAATATATTAAATAAATATAATATATTCAAACATTTTTTATTTGGTTACATTAATAATATTCTAAAAAATAATATTAATGAACTGAAAGCAATGCTGAGGGCTTGCAGCTCCTTGAACCACACAAGTAGCGTTCATGCTGAATTTCGCATTATCAATGTCATTTTATGGGAAGATTATAGTAGCTTTCAGTGCAGATAAAAATAATGTTTCAAATGGCAGAAATTAATGTTGGGAAAAGGGGACCATCCCCTTTCATTTTTCATAAGCTTTCACAGCCTTAAAGCAAGCTTAGCGTTAGCTCAACTCGAATATTATAGATGAGTTTGAATAAGTCTACCTTGATTTTAATATATTTAATATGTGTTAAAATTTGAATTATAATATTAAATCTCAAAAAGACTGAAAAAGATAAGATAATGTTGGAATTTGGAATTCTATTATAACAAGCATGTAAATTTAAAATACATAAATAATCATACAATTACATTATATATATATATATATATATATCATAACCAATGATTGTTACTAATAACTATGGATGACAATGAATCAAGTATTTTTGGGTACCCAACCGAACCGTGATAAAATAAGATTTAATAGTATATAATTAAATTTGTGATGTATTCGTATTTAAAGAATAACATTGATATTAAATTTAAATTTTATATATTGAGTATCTATTATTTAAAAAAATATATATATATATAATTAATTAAATATAAAATATATATTTTTATAATAATATTTATAAATCTTTATATATTATATTTTAAATAAATACAATTCAGATATTTTATAAAATTACTAAATTTTCAAAATACAAATTATTAATAAAAAATTGTTGTTTTCAGCTGCCACTGATTGCTATTCCAGGGAACTTCTTACACGCACACTCATTCAATAGATAATTGATAGATTATTAAAATAATTATAAATTCTAGTACAAAACATAATAGGTTCCACTATAAATATAATTTTTTAATTTTTAATTAATTGGGTGTATATCCAATTAGAAATTTTTTATTATCCCAACTGATAACTGATGTATTAACGAATATATAAATTAACCATTGTAATTTTCACCACAAATAATGGTGATTGATCATTGATAGATGAATGTATATATGTTTTGGAAAATAATTTTATTTTTTTAAATAATAAAATCATTTTCTCTAAAAGTGATTTAAACTTTTCTCTTGGTACAATATATTTTTTATTTATTAATTCTTAAATAATTCGAACACAAAAAGATATATATATATATATATATATATATATATATATATATATATATATATATATATATATATATATATATATATATATAAAATATTTTTTAAAATTTATATTACTAAAAATATTTTTTTCTTGAAATAATTAAATCCTCAAACTAAAATTCATAAGTTTTAAAAATATAAAATCAATATTCAATTCATTGAAAAATAAAATTATAGTTATAGGCATTGAATTGGCTAGCTAGGTTCAAATATAAATAGACATATAAAATATTTATTAATTAAAAAAGAATATTCAAAATAAAATTGACCTTGCAATGAAAAAATTTTCATTCTAGTTATAAATAAAATTTTCACATATATCCATATAAAAAAAAAAAAAACTCCTCCAAATTCAATAAAACTCGTACCTAAATTGTAACACCCCTCACCCGTCTACAGTGTAGCCGAGCAAAGTGTGCTACATTCGGTGCCAGAGCACCCTATCTTATACTAAATTAATTTAATTATATTATCTTAAGTGTAATAATTTTTTTTATCACATCTTATCTTTTTGTGGAGACCTAGACAGAATCTTCTCTGCTTTTATTAATGCATGGTGGGTGTCACTATTTACCTGTTAAAAACAAATTATATCCATTTCATTTTCCATGAACCATGTCATATCATCACAATATATTTTTTATTTATTAATTTTTAAATAATTCAAAAACACAAAGATATATATATATATAATATTTTTTAAAATCTATATTACTAAAAATATTTTTTTCTTGAAATAAATTAAATCCTCAAACTAAAATTCATAAGTTTTAAAAATATAAAATCAATATTCAATTCATTGAAAAATAAAATTATAGTTATAGGCATTGAATTAATTGAATTGGCTAGCTAGGTTCAAATATAAATAGACATATAAAATATTTATTAATTAAAAAAGAATATTCAAAATAAAATTGAACTTGCAATGAAAAAATTTTCATTCTAGTTATAAATAAATTTTTCACATATATCCATATATATATATATATAAAAAAAAAAGCTCCTCCAAATTCAATAAAACTCATACCTAAATTGTAACACCCCTCACCTGTCTACAGTGTAGCTGAGCAAGATTGTGACACCCCTTACCCGTCTACAGTGTAGCCGAGCAAGATATGCCACCCAGTGTGCCGGAGCACCATATCTTATTTCATAACAATTTACCCTCCTTAATTTATTTATTTGTTATTCACCAAGTGCTAAATTTTACCAATTATATTATTTATTTACAACTTTGTTTAATCTGAATTTTCCATAAATTTTTATAAAAAATTCGGCAGAGTGCCGGCTATAAATTGGAAAACAGTTCTTCTGAACCTGTTAAAAAAAACACTTCCAATATGGTTCTCAGATCCAGAACTCCAATATACATCCATATCAACTCAATCTCTAAATCTCAACTCAATCTCTAAATCTCAACACAATTTTCAAAATTTTTTGTTCACATCACAATTTAAATTAATTTCATGAATAACTCCTCAACATTTTATTTTTCAACAAAATATACTGATAATTACAATAACATGAAATTTCATATATTACATTATCATATGATTTCATGAGTTTGTAATTACAATCAAAACTAGTACAAAATGCAAAGTACAAAATACAACCCAAAATCCTAACATCCTACCAAGTGCACTGCAGATATGAGGTGACTCTGGACTCTGTGCAGATCTGACAAATCACCTGGTCTGAGGTCTGCTGGACTCCCCAGCTATGTCTCCAGTACCTGCGCGTGGCAAAAGCGACGCGCTAAGCAATTCTGCTTAGTGGTGCCAATATAAAATAAAATAGCTAATATAAAATGGATGTGCAGAATGTATGCTGACATTTTTATAGATTAAGTTCCTGGCAATTATTGTAGTATTATTTGATTAAAATTTGGTAAGATTTATTTAGATTGCCCAAGTATCCTATACTAGTCGACTGGACTGGATAAACGGGTAAACTGGCACTGGGTACCAAGTACCTCGGGCCATCACACCATCGGTCACATTGTGTCTCCCGGTGTGCAACAAAACAGCTAATAAGCTGTAATAAATATTGGGCACAAG
The DNA here is from genome assembly GCF_030052815.1 of Hevea brasiliensis. Taxonomy (NCBI): domain Eukaryota; kingdom Viridiplantae; phylum Streptophyta; class Magnoliopsida; order Malpighiales; family Euphorbiaceae; genus Hevea; species Hevea brasiliensis. The sequence goes on from NC_079505.1 coordinate 18,100,191, forward strand.
GCCGAGTATCACACTGATATCAGAATGGCTAAAAGCCATAAAATCACAGAATTGCATAATGCCATATGCAGTACTGATAACTGAACCCTATTGGCATGCTAACCTATCCAAACCAATCATTCTAGGCATATTAAAGCATTTTACACAGTTAATGATTTAATTATTTATTTTCGTAATGTAGAGGTCACTATTTACTTGGCTAATTTTACTCAAAGGTTGATTTTTTGATTTACAATAGATTTGTTGAACCTAAGTTCAATAAGATACCACATTTTTTTTTACAAAAGTGTTGGCATTAGTTGCCAAACAATACTTAAAACCAATGGAGAATAATTCAGAAATTTCAGTTTTGAGTGTTATAATTCACTGTTCTATTAGGCCATTCTACAGTGAGAATTTGGCCAAATGTTCTTCATAAAAATTGTTTCTTATGATGTCTAGTTACATTTATTTTTTTGAATCACTCCATTTGGAGTTTTGTAACTCAAGTTATGGCCTAAATACCATAACTGGCTGGATTGCAATTTTTCTAGAATTTCTCGGCAGAATCAATTCTGCAGTTTTTGTACACTGACTGCAGGTCAATTTTTGGATATGTTATGGTCAAAATTTGGGTTTGTTTTCTTCATGAAAGTTGTAGGGCTATATCTCAGCTTTCTATTGGTAAGATTTCAGGTCAATTGAACTTTTCTACACTGAGTTATGACCATTTGAACAAATACTGTTCATTTGGTTATTTTGTCATTTTCCAGGGACAGCATGTTGGTCACCCGGATTAGGGTAGTTTTTAGGTCAATTTGGTTTAGTTTTTTGGACAGAGTTTATTCACCAAAGTTGTGCCATTATGTGTCTAGTTTTATATCCAATTGGCCTTGCACCAATTGAACTTACACAACTCTAGTTATAGCTACCCAAACCTGCTGGACTCACACGATCCTGCGAGTCACCAAGCGACATGCCTAAGCTCAATTCCATTGTCCTAACTCACTTCAATTCCTCCTCACACATAGTCAAATGGTCACTAATTGACCATTATAATGTTCATATACCATTACATGAGCAAACCCTAATTTTGTTCAAGTGTCCAAGTTTAACACCCTCCCGGTAGCAACTCCGTACATTCTACTGTTCCGGTGACTAGTGTCGGTCCGGACAGCTAGAACGTCCGGAAAAATATTTAAACTAAAGTGAGGAACTATAATTAACTCAAATATTAATAAGAAAAATTTAGGAAAAATTTTAGAAATAAAATACAACCAAGTTAAATGAGCCGGTGCCCTAGCGATGGGTAACCTAGTGAGAAGTTGCGGTTCTCGCAACTAGGAGCCCTAGACCTGGGGGAAAAATTATAAAATAATTTCTGGGACTCCAGAGTAGGGTTATTGAGGTTCTTATGGCATTAGAATTCCAAGAAAATACTTAGAAAAAATTTTCAATCGGTACAGACAATTTTGGCTCCTTAAGCCAAACGGAGGGCATTTTGGTCATTTCGCCTTCAGAGGTGATTTTTGGCCGACTTGTCCAGTTAAGTAAATAATTATTATGACATAAAATGTGAATAAATATTACTAAAAATTGAATTGAAAATGAGTAGAAAAGAAAAGAAAAAAAAATGAATTAAATGGGAATTTATGACATCACATGATGTCATTAGTGTGCCTTCACCCAATTACATGGTGACACAAGGCATAAACTAACTTAAAAGAGGTCAAATGGGCTGGAAAATGAAGAAAATCAGACTTTTCTTTCTTTCTTCTTCCTCTTGCCGTGAACCATTCCACCATAACCACCATTAACAAGCTTCTAAACCTCCATTTCCCTAGCTTTCTTCCACCAAAAGCCCTAGTTGTCTTCATAAAAAATTCACCCCACACCTTGAGGAAGCTTTGGGCAACAAAATTTTGAAGAAAAATTAAAGTTTTGGTTGGCTTGGATTTGAGCTAAAAGAGGTTAGTGACCTAAACCTTGAATTTCACTTTAATTTCATGTTTAAGAACTATAAATATGTGTAAATGACAAAGAAATTTGATGAAACACCATTGATATGCTAACCCTAAATTTTGGCAGTCATGGTTAGGGTAATATGGTGATAATTTTTGGGGAGTTAACATGCTAGTATGGCTGCCCTTAATGTGTATCTTATAAGTGAATTGATAAATGCAATGATAATGCATGGTTTTGAAATGTTGAGTTAGGGTTTGGGTTGAAGAATGAGACTTTGATCTTGTGATGATGGGAGTAGGTTTTAATGGTCAATTAGTGACCATTTGGTTTGGTTTGAATCAAAAATGAAGTGATTTGGGTTGTGGGATTTGAGGTTGGAGTGGCTGCCTTGTGTGACCTGCAGGTGTGGATGTGAGTCCAGCCTGTTTGGACAGCCATAACTTGAATTGTAGAGGTTCATTTGGTGTTTGGCCAATTGGACATGAAACTAGACACAAAATGGCACAACTTTGGTGAAGAAACCATGCCCATAAGACCAAACTAAGTGGACCAAAACCTTGCTCCAATCCGGGTGACCTGCAATCTACCTGGGCAAAATGACCAAATGAATAGTGTTTGGTCATTTGGCCATAACTCAATGTAGAAAGGTCCAATTGACCTGAAATTTTACCAGCAACAAGGTGACATACAGACCAACAACTTTCATGAAGAAATCTGACCCAAATTATGACCATAACATAGTCAAATTGCCAACCAAACTTGAGTTACCAAATTTGGCAGAAATAGATTTGCCCAGAATTTTGGAATCTGTCCAATCTGGCCAGTTATGGTTTTTAGGCCATAACTTGAGCTACAAAACTCCAAATGGAGTGATTCAAAAAAAGAAATTCAACTAGACAAAATAAGGAACAACTTTCATGTTTATCATTTTTCCAAATTCCTACTGCAACAGTAACTAATAGAACAGTAAACCCAAAGCTTGAAAACTGAAAATTCTGTCTAATTCACATTAAGCTTAGAGATGGTATTGGCAACCAATACCAACAAGTTTAAAATACAAAATGTGGTATGTTGATGATATTTAAACTAATTTACCTATTGCCAATGCAAAAGTCAACATTTTGGTTGACCAATAAAATGAATAGTAATCATAAAAATTCAATTTCAAAGAATTACATAAATGAAAGTGTTAAATACCCTAATAGGCCTAATGTGATTGGTTTGGATAGGTTGGCATGCCAATAGGGTTCTGTTAGTAGTACTGCATATGGCTTCATGCCATTCTGTATTTCATGGCTTCCCATGCCATTCTGTGACATAATAGCCTTTGGCTATGATATTGAGTTGTTATACTCTGGTTTAATCCCCGATAATTGTCACGACTTATTAGATACATTACTGCACAGGAGACACAATGTGACCGATGGTGTGATGGTCCGAGGTACTTAGTACCCGATGCAGTTTACCCGTTTATCGATCCGATCCAACTAGTATAGGTTACTCGGGCAGTATTAATAAATCTTACCAAACTTCAATTGAATAATATTGCAATAAACATTTGAGACTTAGTTCACCCAAAAATGTAAACATACATTTTGTACACATGTTTTATTTTATTTTATATTGTCACCACTAAGCAGAATTGCTTAGCGCGTCGCTTTGCCACTGTGCAGTGGGAGACATAGCTGGGGAGTCCAGCAGGCCTCATACAGGGTGAGCCTTCATATCTGTACTCAGAGTTCAGAGTTACCTCACATTGCAGTGCATTTGGTAGGACATTAGGCCATTTTGATATTTTGATATTTTGACATTTTGTATTTTGTAACCTTCTGTAATGTATATTATAAGTTCATGTAATTATGCTTTTGATGTAAGTATCTATGGAATATGTTCAGTAATAAATTGAGCATTTTTCATTGAGTTGATTGTGTTTTAAATTGAATTGAATTTTTGAGATACTGAAGTGAATTGAGAAATTGTTGAGAATATATTGGAGGTTGATTGAGAATAATGTGATGATATTATTGGAAGTGTTTTTAACAGGTTCAGAAGAACTGTTTTTCCAATTTATAGCCGGCACTCTGCCGGATTTTCTATAAAATTTGCGGAAAAATTTAGATTTATCAAAAATTATAAATAAATGAATTAAAAAGGATTAATTGAAATTGAAACATGAATTGGTGTTCCGACACACTGAGTGGCATAACTTGCTCGGCTACACTGTAGACGGCTAAGGGGTGTCACATTTAGTGGTATCAGAGCCTCAGTTTAGGAGCTTGTCTCAAATTTTGCTTGACTGAAAACCCGTTGCCGCGGGTGCGCTTGGCGTGAGTCGAAAGAGGCCCAGTTGGCTATGACATCACTTTGCAGCACACCCACTAATGAGGAGCCCAGAACCCGTTCATTTTCTATATGGGACAAGTGCCTTCTCTTGTGACAAAAGACGTAGAGTGGAACTGCTTATATTGGCATACCAATACAAATCATATAAATTGACTAATCACTTGTTAGTCTGTTACCCGTATCCATGCTAAGAGAGAGAGAAGAAGCAACTTGGTGGCTAGCTGACAGGGCTAATTATTAGATACATCGAGTACTAAAAAATAGTACTTTCTTCTTATAGAAAAGTGAGTCATTCTTACAATATAGGGAATAAATTTTACATTATTATGAGAAATAATATATATACATCGAGTGCATCTAATAATTTTTTATTGACAGGCCACGTCAGTAAGCATAAGTCAAATATCAAAATTTTTTATAAATGACAAAAATGAAAGAAAATTATTAAAATATCAGTATTTTTATATCTTAATAAAATTATTAAAATTTAAAAAATAAAAAATTATTTTAAAAAAATAAATGAGAAAAATATCTTCTATTTTTAAAAAATCTGTACCAACTGTTAAAAAAAAGTCAAAAAATTTTTCGCTTTTGACTCTTTCAAACGGTTTCCGCGAGTTGCCATATTTATTAGTTTCTTGGTTTGTGCTTTTCACTTTTTTTTTTTTCTTTCTTTCTTTTAAGACAGGATGGGACCCTAAATTAAAAAAAATATTTAAAATTGATTAAAATATTGTTAAAAAATATATATAAAAATTATATTATTATTTTTAAATTTTTATAATTAACATATATCAAATTAAAATTTAAAAATTTTTAATAAATCATTTTAGATAATTTTTTTAATAGCAATTCAAATAATAATACTAAACAAAATTGATGATAAAATTTTAATTTTAATTTTGAATAATTTAAGCTTGTTTGATATAAATGAAACTAAATTTTGAAATAATATAAACAATTTGTCATAAATAAATTATTTTGATAGATATCTAAAAATATGGAAAGCATTATATAGATGGAGACATCATTTAAACTTAGGGGAGGCGGGTGAGTATTTGAACTAAATATTTTTTTATTAAGTTAACTGAGTTTTTTTAATTTTTAATTTAATTAATTAATAAAAATAATAATCTTTTAAATTTTTATAATATGAAAATTTTATTGAAATAATACAAATTTAATCTTTTAAATTTTTATTAAAATATTTAAAAATTAAATATAAAAATCTATTAAAAATTTAATCGTGTTTAATATATTTTTAATTAAAAATTAAAATTTAGAAAAGTGATGATCCTGCTAACCTGCACCGCTCTATCACAACGATTTTATTATAACCTTTGATTATGGTGAGATTTATGTGAAATACACTATAAGTAATTATTATAATAAAACTGTTACACATAAATTTAATAATATTTATATAAATAAATTATCATCAAGTTGTTTGGAGTCACCATGCTGACTTACAAATACATATCCTTTAAATTTTTAATTTTAACATTTAAATTATTAATATTTCTACATTTATAATTAGTATTAACCAATTATAATAAAAAAAATATAAATTTAGTATCACACAAATTGTTAAAAGGCATATATAAAATGAATTAAGAATATATAGAATGTCAAAATAACATCTCAAATAATTAAAAAAATGATATAACTAAAAAGAAAAATAAATCAAGAAAATATACTTTCACTTAAAAAATTAAAATTAATGAAATAATATTTATGTCTGTAATAATATGAGATTATTTAAATAATGTTACATAAATTATATATTAATTATATAAAAATAGGTTTAATATAAGAGATATTTAAAGAGATAATGTATCATAAAAATGTAAAATTCTCTCTATAAGTCAGAGCACTTTTAAATTGGTAGAGATAACATAAAATTTATTTTTATTATTATTTAATCAATATAAAATAAATTATAATAATTAATATATAAATAATATATATATATATATATATATATATATATATATATATATATATTAACTATAATGCATGAATGTAAATGTTTTAAATTTATTGTTACTCCATATTTTATTTGTATTACTTTTTATCTCTTAAATTTTTAATGAAAATTTCATGTTAAAAATAATAAAAATATACCAACATAATAAAAAATTAATTAAAGATATATAATAATTTGAGATTAGTTAAATCATACAATCATTTTCACTACTTTAAATTTCAAGATTTTTATATTCTCATAATATATTAAATAAATATAATATATTCAAACATTTTTTATTTGGTTACATTAATAATATTCTAAAAAATAATATTAATGAACTGAAAGCAATGCTGAGGGCTTACAGCTCCTTGAACCCCACAAGTAACGTTCATGCTGAATTTCGCATTATCAATGTCATTTTATGGGAAGATTATAGTAACTTTCAGTGCAGATAAAAATAATGTTTCAAATGGCAGAAATTAATGTTGGGTAAAGGGGACCATCCCCTTTCATTTTTCATAAGCTTTCACAGTCTTAAAGCAAGCTTAGCATTAGCTCGACTCGAATATTATCCATGAGTTTGAATAAGTCTACCTTGATTTTAATATATTTAATATGTGTTAAATTCGAATTATAATATTAAATCTCAAAAAGACTTGACGAAAATGATAAGACAATGTCTTAATTTCTTTTTATTCTTTTATACTCCAAAAAAGTTGTCAATTTAGTCCTTTCTTTTTCTTATGGATGTTAAAAGATTTTTAGTCTTTCGAATTGTTCTGAAAAATATTATATATTTTTTTTTAAATTTAAGGTTATACACAGTATGAATATTTAATGAAGAAAATATATATATTAAAAAAATAAATTATAATTATCATCACCGATGATTGTTACTAATAACTATGGATGGCAACGGATCAAGTATTCTTGGGTACCCAACCGAACCGTAATAAAATAAGATTTGATAGTATATAATTGAATTTATGATGTATTCGTATTTGAAGAATAACATTGATATCAAATTTAAATTTTACATGTTGAGTATCTATTATTTAAAAATATGTATATAAATAATTAATTAAATATAAAATATATATTTTTATAATAGTATTTATAAATCTTTATATATTATATTTTAAATAAAATCAATTCAGATATTTTATAAAATTACTAAATTTTCAAAATACAAAATTATTAATAAAAAATTGTTGTTTTCAGTTACCACTGATTGCTATTCCAGGGAACTTCTTACACGCACACTCATTCAATGAATAATTGACATATTATTAAAAATATGGTAGGTTCCACTATAAATATAATTTTTTAATTTCCAATTAGTTGGGTGTATAAAATAATTTATACGCCTGGGTGCAATTAGGAATTTTTTATTATCCCAACTGATAACTGATGTATTAACGAATATATAAATTAACCATTGTAATTTTCACCACAAATAATGGTGATTGATCATTGATAGATGAATGTATATATGTTTTGAAAAATAATTTTATTTTTTTAAATAATAAAATCATTTTCTCTAAAAGTGATTTAAACTTTTCTCTTAGCACAATATATTTTTTATTTATTAATTCTTAAATAATTCGAACACAAAAAGATATATATATATATATATATATATATATATATATATATATATATATATTATTTTTTAAAATTTATATTACTAAAAATATTTTTTTCTTGAAATAATTAAATCCTCAAACTAAAATTCATGAGTTTTAAAAATATAAAATCAATATTCAATTCATTGAAAAATAAAATTATAGTTATAGGCATTGAATTAATTGAATTGGCTAGCTAGGTTCAAATATAAATAGACATATAAAATATTTATTAATTAAAAAAGAATATTCAAAATAAAATTGAACTTGCAATGAAAAAATTTGCATTCTAGTTATAAATAAATTTTTCACATATATCCATATAAAAAAAAAAAAAACTCCTCCAAATTCAATAAAACTCATACCTAAATTGTAACACCCCTCACCCGTTTACAGTGTAACCGAGCAAGGTGTGCTACATTTGGTGCCGGAGCATCCTATCTTATCCTGTCTTATACTAAATTAATTTAATTATATTATCTTACATGTAATAATTAATTTTTTATCATATCTTATTTTTTGTGGAGACTCAGATAGAGTCTCCTCTGCTTTTATTAATGCATGGTGGGTGTCACTGTTTACCTGTTAAAAACAAATTATATCCATTTCATTTTCCATAAACCATGTCATATCATCACAATACTTAAAATCATTTCAAGTAAATGCAATACTTCATTTCATTCGTATAAAATCAAGTACAATATTTACAATTTTATTTACAATTACCAAAATGAATTACATCGTTTGCTTATATACAATGGACAAAATACAAAATCTAAACATGTATATGAGCCCTACCCAAAATAACAGTCTGAGGTGACAACCACCCTGTAGCGGATCTGATAAGAATCTTATCTAGCACTATTGCTACTGATGCTATTGTTGCTGCTGTTGCTCTCCTGTACCTACGTGATAGAAAAACCAACGCACTAAGCATAACGCTTAGTGGTGCATAAAATAAAGAAAAAATGTAACACCCCTAATTTTTTAAATTATTATTTTTGGGTAAATATTAATATTTTATTTTATTTGAATTTTAGGAAATTATTTGAAATTTTTTTCGGATTTTAGAAATCGGGTTCGATTTTTCGAAAATAAAAACTTTGATGATTTTTAAAAATTAATTTAAAGACCACGTGGCAAAACTAAAAATATATTTGGAGTCTATGAATTTTTCTATGTTTTCTGAAATTTTTTCGAAATTTTTGGACCTCGTTTTCGGTCCCAAGGCAGAGTAAAAATTCAAAATTTTGTATCATGAATCGAACCGGCCGAATTGAACAGAACCGGATTAGACCGGTCGAATCGGACCGACTTCTTCTTCCTTTTTCTTCCTCCCCGCGCGCATCCCTAGCTCCCCTCCTTCCCTCCCCGTTTTCTCTCTCCTCCCTCACCCTCAGCCCACGTCGCCGCCTCCCCAGCCACCCCAGCTCGCCAGCGCGCCGCCTCACCACCTCCCCACGGCCTGCCGACGCTACAGGCGGCCGGAAAACGCGCACGAATGCCTCCCCTGCCCGGGCGCGACGCTTCGTCTTCCCAGCCGAAATTCGGGCGATTCAGCCACCGATTGAGCCGGGTCTTGTGTCTAAACCCATCTACACCTCGAGAGCTTTCCATAGATACCAAGAACACCAAAATCCATGGAGCGGTTTGTCCAATTTTTGTCCAGGAAATTTTAGCCCATTTTGACTTTTGGGCTAGATTTCTTGCAAACCGTGAACCCCATGAGAAAACCGAGAGTACCAGAGCGCTCCACTCGTCGACAGCTTCGCGGCAATATAAATTTCAAAATTTTTCGACACCGTTTTTTGGTGGGTCCCACGGAACTTCGCAGTGTTTTTCAGAACATTAAATGAGCTTAGAAAATTTCGTAAAATTTATGTACTAACCCCCGTGTTGTGGGCTTCGTGTAGGTATCTTCAATTCGCGGAAATTCGACAATTGTCCGGGTCTGTGAATTTCCGGCCAGACAAACCGGCTACCAAAAAAGTCTCCGAATTGGATCAAGGTTTTGGCTACCCCACCATTGTCAAACGTCCCGAGCACATCCCCGGAGTCAGAATTGGCATAGGTAAACCCGAACTTTACTTTTTCGTAATTTTCTAATGCTTAAATAGGATTAAAAATCCATAAAATATTCGTGGTAGCTCAGAAAATTATGATTCTTTTTGCAATAGCCTAGTAATATTGCTAAGGACCGCAGGGCAAAGTTTTAGAATTTTTAGAGTTTATTTGGGTAGTTTTTGCGAAAAGGGTCAATTATAAGGATTAAACTGTAATTTTACATGTTGTGATTGAGGACTGTTTGGATGGACCAGGAGGGGCTGTGTGATGTGATTGAGTTGTGAGTGTATGAATTGTGAATATAGAAGTGCGTTTTGAGCCATTTTGCAGGTTGGGTAGGTCCTAGGTATAGGAGAGACTCTGTCGGATTTTTGGCACGACTTAGGACGTATTTGGTCTTTTCTTAGTTTGTATTGAGTCAAATTTATTAAATGATTGTAATAAAATTGTCAGGTGAGCCGATGACCTTCTTCCTCCGCCACCGCCACAGGATCGCTGTCAAAGTCTGTGAGTAAAATATAAATTTTAATTGTAATTTCACTATTATTATATGTTCAAGCATGCCCATGCATCACTTATATGTATATATCTATGTAGTTAAACTCTAGGCACGTTTTATGTTGCATTCACAATTGTTAAAGTGCCATGGATGTTGTTGTGGTAATTTGGAGCAGTGTGCATGCGTTGGCGTGTGTGTGATGTGGTGTTGGCTATGGATAGGACGGGTAGTCATGGCTTGAGATCTTCGCTGGGACCCAGTCCTTCGGGGTAGTCACGGCTTGAGTTCTTCGCTGGGACCCCAATTTGGTTTATTAAGCGAAAGTCCGCCTTGAGTTCTTCGCTGGCACAGGTTGGATTTAAAAGAGCTGTATAGAAGATCAGCTCCCATATATTATGATTGATATTACTGGGTGTGTGAGTGCTCCAAATTATCTTTTTGCTGTTATGATGTGAAAATATTGCTGATGTTGCATTTCATTCTACAGGGTACATTAGCTTTAGATAGTTATAGAGATTATGGTTAAAATTGATATTTTACTCTCTGAGTTGAACGCTCACTCCTGTTCATTATTTTCAGGCTACAGGAGGAGTTTTGTTGTGGTTAAGCTGCTTTTCTCCTTCGCAGGTTATTTATAAATGTTTGTGTAATTCTATTAACTCCTAGAATTTCTGCATGTGTTAGAAATATTTATTTGATTTGAGTCTGTAATATAATTATCATGTTGGACCTGTAAACTTATTATTATATGCGTGTTTGATGGACTGGATGAGGGAGCTGAGCTCTCATTTATTTTTATGACATTTGAGTATGTGGAGGGTGAGCTGAGCTCCCCAATTGATTATATATTGTGTTTACAGGTTGGGTGAGTCAAAAACTCCCTGTTGAAAGGTCCATTTTATGGCCGGATTCTGTCTGGTTGAATTCTTGAAAGTGGGCCCAAATGGGCCTTAGAGTTGGGTTAAGGAATAGTGGGCTTACTACGGGCCTCGGGGGCTTTAGGCTGGCCCAAGTCCTAGTGCCGGTCCGGCCCATAGGTTGGGTCGTGACAAAAAATAACTAGACAATTAAAATAATTATCCTATGTATAATTTCATAAACTTCTAAGTCATTTACATATTTTATAAAATTTTGGGAGCAAATAAATTATTAGGATCTTCTTTGTTCATTTATGTCATTTTTAATCTTATTGTTCATATATGTAATCTCTTCTTATAATTATTTAAATTTAAGACTTATTACATATATATGTGTCCAAGTAACCTATGACAGACTATAAAGACTGGATACACAGGAGTATACTAGTTAGACATCCGTATGTCTATCAAGTATACTACGGTCATGTCAGGCACTAGGCCAACGGGCAGGCATAAAGCCAGTAATAATAATAGGCAATGTAGCCAACAGGTAGGCATAAAGCCAGTAGAACAACCATCTCAGACATATGTTGTCTGTCAATGATCATTCATATGGGCAGTACTGCAATCTGTAGTCCTTAATTGGTATACCAATCGATCCATGCTATATAAAGAAGTCTAGGTGTACTTTGGGCAAAATAGAATTATTAAGTATTTATAATTTCATAGTGCGTACTAATTGTATTTTCATAGCATTTTCATGCCACTACATGCCTATTCATGTTATTCTTATGTTTAACAAATTATTTTAGTTCATTCCATGTCATACGCCAAGTCATTTTATGAACCTTTCTCAAGGTTCAGATTTGGTGTCCTAAATTCATCTAGCAAATTGGTTAAGATGGGGCCACTGTTTGGCCACACTTCCTTCATAGAAGTTGTTCTAATATGTCTTGCCTTTATTTTCCTTTTTGAATCATGTCATTTGGAGTTTTAGAACTCAAGTTATAGTCAAATAACCACAATTGGTTCATGGTCTCATTCTAGGTCCAGATTCAGGCAGATTCTGGAGTCCATTTTTCCCTAATTATTTGGACATGTCACAGTCACTTTTAGGCCTAGTATTCTTCATAGAAGTTGCCCTATGTCTTTTGGTCACTCAAAATTTTTAATCACAAATTTTCAGGTTTTTTAGAATTAGTTATATCCAATTAACTGGCCTAGACTCAAGTACCCTGTGTCTATAGGATTCCAGGTTCAGGTCAGCAGCTTTGACTCCTATTTTAGGGTTCTTATACTCAAATTTTGAGAAAAATTTCAAAATCAAAGTTGAAGCTCTATTTCTTAGGTTTTCAGAATAGTTTGACTCATCCCATTTGGGATTTTCTAGTGAGAGATATGCTATAAACACTATTCTAGGGTCAAGTAGTGGTTTAGTCAAATTCCAGATTGTGATGAGCTGATTTGTTCTAGCAATTTAGCCTAGCTCCCTTGGGTTCTGGGTTCTGGTAAATACATCAATATTGTAGATCTATATCTTATAAAAATTTTAGCATTGGTTTCATTGAATTTTCAATTTTTTAGACTAAGTTATGGCATTTTTACCAAAACTGGTCAGATGGGTTCAAGTCCAGAATTTCTGGACAATTTGGTTCTGAATAATTTTATTAACCCATTTTGGGCCAGCAATTTGGTTTGGTTAGAGGCATTTCTGGGCTCTGTGTTCTTCATAAAAGTTGTAGTCCTATGTCTAAGCTTTCCAATGATATAAAATTTAGGTTATTTAGACCTGCCTAGAGGGAGTTATGGGTCATTTTTCTGGGTTTAGGGTATAGTCAGTCGGATTGAAATAGTAATTTGGTCAAGTTTTGGACAGAATTTGGGCATAGTCTCTCCATGAAAAATGAGACATTTTGACCCTAGTTTCATCTTCAATTGGCCTCATACCAATTGGAGTAACACAATTCAAGTTATTGTTGTCTAAGCATGCTAGACTCATTAGTCCAGAAATCCTGTATGAAAACACACTCCCAATTTTCACTTTCCACCAAACTCCCAAACTTCAATTGCATTCATGGCACTTCAATTAGTCAACAATTGGTCTCAACATCATTAATTTCAAATCACAATACAAAATTCCCAAATTAAGGTCAAAACCCTAACTTCCATAATCACAATTACATCCAACACATACCAATCAACTTATTTATCATATACACTCATCATCAATATTAGTAAACTACTTAATTCCATAAAAAATCATCAAACCCTAAACCCCTTTCATGGCTACCGAAATTCATATATACTCCTACATGTTTTTTTCAATTTCTCAACAATTTCTCATTCAATTTAACTTCCTAACATAGAATAATGAGAGAGATGTAAGAGTTAGCACTAACCTTATGTTGATCACTCTTCTAAGCTTGTAACAACCTCTTAATTTCTCCTTCTTTTTGCTGCCTAGAGGTTATTCAAGGTACAAAGAGTAGTTTTTATGAAGGAATCAAGTGGTTTTATAGGAGAAATCAAGGTGATGCAAGGTAGAAGAAAGAAGAACAATGGAGGGAAGGGAGAAAGTGGTTAGGCCAAGGTGATCCAAAATGAAGAACATGAGTGTTTTAGTCCATTTAATTGATTTTTATGTCTTTTTATATGTGGTTGTCCATTTATGATTGGTTAGAAATCTTTTTAATGAGGTGTGCTTATGTAATAATTCAATTTAATTTCATTTTATTTTATTTTCTTTTCTTTTTCTTTTACTCATTTTTAATTAAATTTTTAGCAATATTTATTCATATTTTAGGACATAAACCTCACTCACTTAAATGGACAAATTGGTCAAAAATCATCTCTGAAAGTGAGATGACCAAAATGCCCTTCGTTTTGATTACTGAGTTAAAATTGTCTATACCGATTTAGAAAATTCTCTGAGAAATTTCTTGGTATTTTATTGCTATCTAAGGCTCAATAACTCTTCACTGGAGTCCCAAAAATTATTTCACAGGGTTTTCCACGTGTCTAGGGTTACTAACTGTCTTCACAGTCGCTTTCCGTTAGGTCACCCATCGTTGGAGTTCCGGCTCGTTTAACCTTAGTACATTTCATTGCTTAAGTTTTTTCTTAATTTTTCTTATCATTATTTGAGTTATTTATGACTCCTCACTCTAGTTTGAGTGTAGTTCCAGACATCCTGGTTATCCGAACAGACATTAATAATCAGAATAGTAAAATGTACGGACTACTTAAAGTGAGGGCGTTACATAAATATTTATTTTTTAAAGTAAATTATATACACCCTCCATAGCTTGACCGAGGGTAAGGGTAGACGACTTGGAGGATGTTTAGCTTATGAAAATCAACTTATAAGCACCTAACTAATTTTGAGCTTATAAGCATTTAAAATGTCACGATCCAAATTATGAGTCAAACCCAAATTAATTTTATTCATTAATTTTAATACATGAAAGTAAATGTTTTAAAGTTATTGTTATTCCATATTTTATTTGTATTATTTTTTATCTCTCAAATTTTGAATGAAAATTTCATATTAAAAATAATAAAAATATACCAACATAATAGAAAATTAATTAAAGATATATAATAATTTGAGAATAGTTAAATTATATGATCATTTTCACCACTTTAAAATTTCAAGATTTTTAATATTCTTATAATATATTAAATAAATATAATATATTCAAACATTTTTTATTTGGTTACAGTAATAATATTATAAAAAATAATATTAATGAACCGCAAATAATGCTGAAGGACAACTAAAAAAAAATTATATTATGTACTGTGTAAGTATATGGGATAAATATATATACATATTATAACTTATCTAATAATAATAATTACTTATCATACCATTAAAAAGGTAATTATTAAATAATTTATAATTTACATATATATATATATATATATATATATATATATATATATATATATATATATATATATATATATATATATATATAACTGTAGAATTTATAATTTAATCATAATTTAAAACAATTGAATAACTAATTAATGAAAATAAGAAAATTTATTAAAATTAAATAAATTATGTTTTACAAATAAATTGCTACTTTACATAAATCAATCCATATATGTGTGTGAGCAATATAACATGATATATTAACTAAAGTAATAATATTTATTATTTATTAATTGTACTGTAAAAATATCAAAAAAATAATAAGAAATTGAATATTAATACAAATTTCTCAATTATCATGATTATTTAAATGAAATTTTATTTTATTTTTATGAAAAAATATATGTATATTGTAAGATATATGATCATTAAATTAAAAATATTATTATTATTTTTATTATTATTATTATATAGAAAAAGTAATATAATAATTTTCAAATAACAAATTTAATCACAAAAATATTGAGTTTTGGTAATCAATTATGTTGACCCCGTGTAGCTCAAAATGAGCATTGATTTTGATGATAACAAAACTCAAAGAGAATCTATCTAACCTAACTTTAAAGTGATGTGTAGATTCTTTGTCTTATTCCTAAAGTATCTTTGAAGTTGCATCTAAGGAGAAAGGATTCTCAAAGGCATTTCAAGACAAATCCAAAATGAGAAAAGAATAAGACTATGGAAGCCAAGACTCAAAGAAAATGTATGAGAGGCATAGTGTTAGAGATTGAGTCTTAGGTCTTTTGTGAAAAGAATGGATGAAAATTTAGTCATATAGAGCTCAAAAATGAAATTTTATTTTCTGATTACTTTTTCTCATCATGACCTTGGACACTACTACTGAAACATTTTTTTAAGGTCTAAATCATTTTACATTGCAAGGTGAGACATGCAGCTGTTGACTTAGTTTGCTAATGGGTTTGCTAAATTTTTAGTTTGCTAATGTGTTTGCTAAAAAAATTAGTTTACTAACCAGTTTACTGACTGCTACCAAAACTTCATTAGTTTGCTAATTGATCAGAGCTGCTCAACTTCGCACAAAAGGACAAAATAACAGCCATTTTGTCTTGGGCAGTGTGTATAACGTTCCAAAAGGGTTTCAGACAGTCTAAAATGATTTGGGACTATAAATACACCTTCCTTACTTCATTTACATTTGATGAAAGCTTACATTTGAACTCCAATCTTGATTTTTCATTTATTGCTTTCATTCAAGAGCTTTAAAGTCTTTGAGCTACTATTGGCAAATCAACTCATCTCTTCTTTATATATTGATTTGTATTGAGTAAGAGTGAGTGTTGAAACATTAAAGTGCATTTAAGAGAGGTTGTACAAGCACCTATTGAAGCTTGAGAGAGTAAGTGCTTGTGATAGCACTTGTGAAGGTTTCAAGCTACCTTGGTAAAAGCTTGGTGTTGAAAAGTTGTAAAGGGCTTTTGGTCTCTTGCCTTCAAAAGAGCAAATAGTGGAGAGAAGACTCAAAGAGGATTCTTTGAGAGAGTGGATGTAGGCTAGTTAAGCCGAACCACTATAAAAATCTTTGTGTTTGATATCTCTAACCTTGACCTCCTTACTTTTGTGCAATTTAAATTTTGCTTGTTATACATGATATTGAATGTTGGTTGAATAGATTGAATTGATAAACTTGAGAATATATTGAGTGACATGAGAAATTAGTTGTATATTGTATGATGCATGTTTTGTTAGATAGTGACATATACATTGATAGAGGCTTGAATTGCAACTTAGAAACTCATTGTTGAAACACATATCACTATCATTTTGTATAGAGAAGCATCTAGTTGAACAAAGCCACAATTTTTCATTAGTCTACAAGCAAGGGCCGAAAAATTGTTAAAGTCCAATTCACCCCCCTCTTGGACTATTTTGGGACAACAAATTGGTATCAGAGCTTGTCTCTCTTGCTTAGGGTGTTACAACCTTAGAGTGATCCATAATGGCTGGTTCATCTAGTAATACTGCCGGTATACCCGCACCATTAGCTGAAGGCTACTCAATCACTAGACCACCACTCTTCAATGGCACTAATTATTCATTTTGGAAAGTGAGAATGAGAAATTTCATACAATCTGTAGATATTGATGCATGGAGAATTATTAAAAATGGTCCACATGTTCCTCAAAAGAATGGTCCAGGAACTACAAAAGTTCCAAAACTTGAAGATGAATATGATGACAATGATTGGAAGAAAATTTCTATAAATGCTAAAGCTATTAATATTTTGCATTGCTCACTTGACCTTAATGAATACAATCGTATTTCAGGATGTCAATCTGCTAAGGAAATTTGGGATAAGCTTAAAGTCACTTATGAAGGAACTGATGTCGTCAAAGAGTCCAAAGCAAACCTTCTTATTCGAGATTATGAGCTATTTGAAATGAAGCCAGGAGAATCAATTGTGGATATGAGTACAAGGTTTACTAATCTTGTAAATCTTCTCAAAGCACTTGGTAAAAGATTTGAGAAAGCTGAACTTGTGAAGAAAATTCTTAGATCACTTCCAAAATCTTGGGAAGCAAAGACTACAGTTATCCAAGATACCAAGGATTTTAAAACATTCACTTATGATGAACTTATTGGATCTCTCATTGCACATGAGATGGTATACAAGAAAGATGAAGTTGAAAATGAGCAAAAGAAGAATAAAAACATTGCTCTCAAGTCAAATAAGGATGAAGATAAGAAGAAAGGAGTTGCATTCAAAGTTGACTCAAGTGACAACTCAAGTGCTTCTAGTGATGACGATGATGAAATGGTTATGCTTGCAAGAAAATTTAAAAGAGCTTTCAAGAAGGGAGGAAGCAAATATAAGAAATTCTTGAAAAAGTATACTCCCAAGGATAAACATTTCAGAGATTCAAAAGAAGAAATTGTATGTTATGAGTGTAACAAACCTGGACATATCAAGCCCAAATGTCCATTACTCAAAAAGAAGAAAGGAAAAGAAGATAGGAGCAAGAAAGCTATGAAAGTAGTATGGAGCAACAGTGAAGAATCTTCAAATGATGAATCAAGTGACAAAAAGACTGCTCTTCTTTGTATGATGGCACTTGAAGAGAAAGTCGAGAGTTCACAAAAGGAAGAAGAAAGTGACAATGAGGTTTGTTTCAAAGGGATGAATGAAAGTGATAAATGGTATATAGATAGTGGTTGTTCAAAGCACATGATCGGTGAAAAGGACAAGTTTTCAGAAATTACAATGAAAGATGGAGGATATGTAAAATTTGGAGATAAAGGGAAAGGAAAAATAACTGGAAATGGCACAATTGGAACCAAACCTTGTATTGAAGATGTGTCGCTCGTTGAAGGATTGAAATACAACTTGCTAAGTGTCAGCCAACTTTGTGATAAAGGTTTTGAGGTAAAGTTTACTTCTTCCCTATGTACAATCAATAACTTAGAAAATGACACATTGTTCATTGCCAATAGATCCAATAATGTTTACTTGCTTGACATGAATAATTTTGAAACTAGTCATGGTACATGTCTAGTATCTCTTGATAACTCTAGTTATTTGTGGCATAGAAGACTGGGTCATGCAAGCATGCATACACTCTCAAAATTGTCTAAGAAAGAACTTGTTAATGGTCTTCCTAAGATTAATTATGAAAATGAATTTCAATGTAGAGCATGTGCACTAGGAAAGCATACTAGAGCATCTTTTAAATCTAAAAATATTGTGTCTACCACTAGGCCATTAGAATTGCTTCATCTTGATTTATTTGGACCCGTAACTCCTACTAGTCTTGGTGGGAAGTCATATGCTTTAGTTATTATTGATGACTATTCAAGATATACATGGACATTTTTCCTTACTCAAAAAGATAAAACTTTTGAAAAATTCACCTCTTTTAGTAAAATGGTTCAAAATGAAAAAGGCTTTTGCATCTCATCTATAAGAAGTGACCATGGAACTGAATTTGAAAATCATTCATTTGAGCAATATTGTGATAAATATGGAATCAACCATAATTTTTCAGCTCTTAGAACACCACAACAAAATGGGATAGTAGAAAGGAAAAATAGGACTTTGCAAGAAATGACTAGAACTATGTTGAGTGAAAACAATTTGCCAAAGTACTTTTGGGCTGAAGCTGTTAATACATCTTGCTATGTGTTGAATAGAGTTTTGATTAGACCAATTTTGAAAAAGACCCCCTATGAGCTGTGGAGAGGAAGAAAACCAAATATCTCATACTTTAAAGCATTTGGTTGTAAGTGCTATATTTTAAATAACAAGAAGGATAACTTAAAGAAATTTGATACTAAATCCGATGAAGGAATCTTTCTTGGGTATTCAACAAAGAGTAAAGCCTATAGAGTGTTCAATAGAAGAACTTTGGTTATTGAGGAAACTATTCATGTTTTGTTTGATAAGACTAACCCTTCTATCAGAAGGAAAAATGTTTGTGATGATAATAATGAGCAGGTTTTTGGAAAAGAAAATATAATATTAAGTCAAGAAATGGAACAAATTGATGACAAAGATGAAGAAACTCAAGGAGAAACTACAATAGATGTCCATGATGCCAATGAAGATCAAATCAATGAAGAAATGCCAAATTTGGAAGAATTACAAGTAAATGAGCCTCAACATGAAGATTTACCTAAAGAATGGAGATTCCATAGAAATCATCCTCAATAAGACATTATTGATGATCCATCTCAGAGGATGATGACTAGAGCACAATTGAGAAGATATTTTGGTAATGTTGCTTTTATTTCACAAATTGAACCTAAATGTTTTGAAGATGCTCAAAATGATGAAAGTTGGATTCTTGCCATGCAAGAAGAACTAAATCAATTTGAGAGAAATAAAGTTTGGAATTTAGTGCCTAAACCAAAGAATCATTCGATTATTGGTACTAAATGGGTTTTTAGAAACAAAATGAATGAAAAAGGCAATGTTGTTAGGAACAAAGCTAGACTAGTGGCTCAAGGCTACAACCAAGAGGAAGGGATTGATTTTGATGAAACCTTTGCTCCGGTTGCAAGAATTGAAGCTATTAGAATGTTGTGTGCCTTTGCATGTTACAAGGATTTTATGCTTTATCAAATGGATGTCAAGAGTGCATTTTTAAATGGTTATATTGATGAGGAAGTGTATGTTGCACAACCTCCAGGCTTTGAAAATCATGAGCATCCAAATCATATTTATAAACTAACTAAAGCTTTATATGGTTTAAAATAAGCTCCTAGAGCATGGTATGAAAGGCTTAGTAAATTCCTTTTACAAAATGATTTTCAAAGAGGCAAAGTGGATGCAACACTTTTTGTTAAGAAGCATCATAATGATATGCTCATTGTGCAAATTTATGTTGATGATATAATTTTTGGTGCTACTAACGAATCTCTTTGCAAGAAATTTTCTAAGATTATGCAGAATGAATTTGAAATGAGCATGATGGGTGAGCTCACATTCTTCCTTGGACTTCAAATTAAGCAAATGAAAGATGGCATCTTCATAAATCAATCAAAGTACATCAAAGATATGCTAAAGAAATTTAAGATGGAAGATTTGAAGAGCATGGGCACTCCTATGAGTTCAACAATTAAAATGGACAGTGATGAAAAAGGCAAAGAAGTAGATACCAAACTTTATAGAGGTATGATTGGCTCTCTTTTGTACCTTACTGCATCTAGACCAGACATACACTTTAGTGTTTGCTTGTGTGCAAGATTTCAATCATGTCCAAAAGAATCCCATCTAAGTGCAGTTAAAAGGATCTTTAGATATCTCATTGGCACATACTCAATTGGCTTATGGTATCCAAAATGTGAATCATTTAATCTTGTTGGTTATAGTGATTCTGATTTTGCTGAAAGTAGACTGGATAGAAAAAGTAATTCAGGTACTTGTCAATTTCTTGGTCTTGCACTAGTTTCTTGGCACAGTAAGAAACAAACTTCAGTAGCTTTATCTACAGCTGAGGCAGAATATATAGCTGGTGGTACTTGTGTTGCTCAAATCTTATGGATGAAACAACAATTGGAAGATTTTGGTTTAGATTTTGGTTTAAAATATAATCTTGTTCCAATTAGGTGTGACAACACAAGTGCCATAAACTTGATCAAAAATCCAGTCCAACATTCAAGAACAAAAAATATTGAGATCAGACATCATTTTATTAGAGATCATGTTCAAAATGGAAATATCAAAATAGAGTTTGTTGCCTCTCAAAATCAAATTGCTGACATTTTTACAAAACCTCTTAATGAAGAAACCTTTTGTAGAATTAGAAGGGAAATTGGTATGTGTGAACCACTTGCTTGAAGTCTAACTCATAATAATTTCATGTTTTTACATTTTGTTTAATGTGTGTGTGATCTGCTGTAATATAAGTTTGCTAAGAAATCTTTAAAGAATATTAGCTAACTTGTTTGTGTACTAGTAAAATTAGTTTACTAAGTTGTATGCTAATATTGCTTGACTAAAATTAGTTTGCTATATCGTGTACTGTTCAAATCTCAAACCAAAAGGTGATTGTGCTTGAAATTCTCTGCGTGTTCGGTAATGCATTTATCTTTTCACATTTGATATCACATTCTCAGTGCTGTGTCAGACATGTAGAAATATTTATTTATGCATATAGAGATAGATAGACTTGTTTGAAATAAAAAAAAAAAAAGAAAACAGGTTCAGAGAAAGTACACTGAAAAAGAAAAGCGCGGGAATCAAGAGAACTTAAAAACCTCTGCCACACGAAACCGTCACCCACTCTCTCCTCTGCTTCGGTTCACGACACTACCAAAACAAACCCATTCTCTCTTTCCGGCAAAATATACCCTAACCCATCAAATATCTTGACTCTCCTTTCCTCTTCCACTCTTCAGTCACTGAAAAGCCATTATCAGATTTCATTTTTTTATGGCTCGCGCTAAACGAAAGTCCTCTGTTGCTGCGGCTGCTTCGTCTTCCTCCTTAGCCTCCGACGATGTCCCTGTCGCCACATTGCGAAAGAAATTGAAAGGGAAGAAAAACTTACCTGCATCGAAACCAGCTAATGAGTCTTTCGACCAATCCAAGGCTGTTGAACCCACTGCATCGGCACCAGAAAAGAAAAAGAAGCGACAAATGGGAGGGATTGGTACCCAACGCAAAAATGGGGCTGCCCAATATTCGGGCTCAGTGGATAAAGCACTGTTAGATTGCAAATTTATCAAATGGGAGTACTTTAATCAGGTAAACTTTCAATTTAAAGAGCTTTTTGAGTTTCAAGGATGGTTGGATGTTTGTGAATGTACAAATGAGTATTACCCTAGGCTTGTTCAAGATTTCTATAGGACTTTACGAACTGTTGATGATGAGGACAAATTGACAATGTATATGGTGTCTCTGTTGAAATGATAGCTACTGCTTTAAACTTGCCAAATGATGGAAATAAAATTTCCACACATAAGGATGTTGCTAGGGTGACAGGATTTAATTTGGTTGAGTTTGAAAACGAAGTGTTTCCTGTTAACACTGCCACAAATGAAAACTCCACAAGCACAAAAGCCCTTCAACACATCAAAATCATTCACAGTATGGTGAACTATATTTTCTGTCCTAAATCTGGTAGCTATGGTTATCTGAGTCACCTGGACATGTGTATTATGTGGCACATTGTTAACAAAGTAAGGATGAATTTGGCTTACTTGATTTTCAAGAACATGTGCAAAGCTTATGGGATTGGAAAACTGCCTTATGCACATCTTTTGACTGCTGTGTTTAAAGAGCTGAATGTGAATGTCTCTAAGGAAAGCTGTAGGACTGATTTGATTGTGCTCAGAGAAATTCACTCTGACACTGATGGGAGAAAGAAAAGGTTTGAAAAGGGTGGTTCTTCCTCTGCTAAGGTTGGTTCTGAATCTGCTAGTGAATTTTTTAGTGAGATTCAAGGGCTAAAAGCTACTGTTAATGAACAATTTAGTTCAACCCATCAGTCCATTGACATTCTGAGAAAATATGTGGATGTGATTGACTACAAAGTGAGTCACCTACTCACTCAAAATGAGGAATTGAAGAGGCTGATTATGGATCTTCAGCAGGCCAAGGAAACTGGTGTTCCAACTAAGGTTGAGGTTGTTACTCAAGTCTCTGTTGATAAGGGTGAAAGTAATAAGGTTGGTGAGTCTCCAGTTGCTGTGGCACATGAAAATGACCAAGTAGCTGAACCTGAGCTTGAACCTGCAGTAGAAGCCCCTGCTGAGCGTGATAGTGACCAGGTCATTGAACCTGAAATTGGTTCTGCCACTGGTATACCTACTGAGCATGATGGTGAAAAGGTTGTAGAACCTGAAGGTGAGCTTCCTGTTGAACCTCCAAATGCACCACCTGTTGAAACTGCTGCTGCCCCTACGCAGCACCAGGAAACCTCTTTAAAAGATCACCAAGCTAGTGCTCCAACTCAGCTATCTGCAGTTGCTGCCCCTGCAGCCAAGAAAGGGAGAAAAAGGACTAAATCCAGCATGTCAAATCCATACCAGACCCTAGCTGCTGCTCTTCAACCACCATCTGATGAAGATGAGCCACAGAAGGGTGATCAAGTGGCTGACCAAGGATCTTAGCCACCTGTTGTCAAAATCACCAGGAAGAAGTTGGTGCCTTCCAAATCCACTCGAAGGAGCAAAAGACTTAAATGATTCCTATCTAATCTGGATTTTTAGTTTCCTATTTGCATATTTAGTTTACTAGTGCATTTGCTCTTTGTTGGTTTTAGTTTACTACTGTTCACCTTACTGCATTTAAATTTGGGTTAACATGATTCTTTTTGAGTTCTTTTCTCCTGTTTCCTTTTTGATTGATGATAAAAAGGGGGAGAATAGAATGTGTTGATACAAATAGGATGGATATGATGGATATGAACATGTGAATATGTGTGTGAATATGTGTTTATAGAATGGATATGAAATGTTGATACTTGTGTTGATGGATATGTGATATGAAATGTTGATACTTGTGTTGATGGATATGTGTTTATACTTGTGTTTATACTTGTGACAAATGAAAATGCTTTTTGAGAATATTGTGAACATGCTTTATAGCATAAGCTCAGGGGGAGCTTCTGTACAGAAAATAGATTTCTTGGAAATTATGTGCATATATTTAGGGGGAGCATTTTCGGCATACTATACTTGGATTTACGTACTCACATAAACTTTCACACACTTTCATTTTTTATTGTTGATTCAATTGAGTTTTGTCATCATCAAAAAGGGGGAGATTGTTGACCCCGTATAGCTCAAAATGAGGATTGATTTTGATGATAACAAAACTCAAAGAGAATCTATCTAACCTAACTTTAAAGTGATGTATAGATTCTTTGTCTTATTCCTAAAGTATCTTTGAAGTTGCATCTAAGGAGAAAGGATACTCAAAGGCATTTAAAGACAAATCCAAAATAAGAAAAGAATAAGACTATGGAAGCCAAGACTCAAAGAAAAGGTATGAGAGGCATAGTGTTAGAAATTGAGTCTTAGGTCTTTTGTGAAAAGAATGGATGAAAATTTAGTCATATAGAGCTCAAAAATGAAATTTTATTTTCTGATTACTTTTTCTCATCATGACCTTGGACACTACTACTGAAACATTTTTTTAAGGTCTAAATCATTTTACATTGCAAGTTGAGATATCAGCTGTTTACTTAGTTTGCTAACTGGTTTGCTAAAATTTTTAGTTTGCTAATGTGTTTGCTAAAAACATTAGTTTACTAACCAATTTACCGACTGCTACCAAAACTTCATTAGTTTGCTAATTGATCAGAGCTGCTCAACTTCGCACAAAAGGACAAAATAACGGCCATTTTGTCTTGGGCAGTGTGTATAACGTTCCAAAAGGGTTTCAAACGGTCTAAAATGATTTGGGACTATAAATACACCTTCCTTACTTCATTTACATTTGATGAAAGCTTACATTTGAACTCCAATCTTGATTTTTCATTTATTGCTTTCATTCAAGAGCTTTAAAGTCTTTGAGCTACCATTGGCAAATCAACTCATCTCTTCTTTATAGATTGATTTGTATTGAGTAAAAGTGAGTGTTGAAACATTAAATTGCATTTAAGAGAGGTTGTACAAGCACCTATTGAAGCTTGAGAGAGTAAGTTCTTGTGATAGCACTTGTGAATGTTTCAAGCTACCTTGGTAAAAGCTTGGTGTTGAAAAGTTGTAAAGGGCTTTTGGTCTCTTGCCTTCAAAAGAGCAAATAGTGGAGAGAAGACTCAAAGAGGGTTCTTTGAGAGAGTGGATGTAGGCTAGTTAAGCCGAACCACTATAAAAATCTTTGTGTTTGATATCTCTAACCTTGACCTCCTTACTTTTGTGCAATTTAAATTTTGCTTGTTATACATGATATTGAATGTTGGTTGAATAGATTGAATTGATAAACTTGAGAATATATTGAGTGACATGAGAAATTAGTTGTATATTGTATGATGCATGTTTTGTTAGATAGTGACATATACATTGATAGAGGCTTGAATTGCAACTTAGGAACTCATTGTGGAAACACATATCACTATCATTTTGTATAGAGAAGCATCTAGTTGAACAAAGCCACAATTTTTCATTAGGCTACAAGCAAGGGCCGAAAAATTGTTAAAGTCCAATTCACCCCCCTCTTGGACTATTTTGGGACAACAAATTATTTTAAAAAATCATTTAAATTATAAAAATTAAAAAAATAATGGTTATAATAATAATGCATAAAAAAATAAAAAGATGGTTAAATTTAATATAAATAATTAATAATTTGTTAATTAATTAATAATTAATAAAATAAAATAAACTCTTTATCGAGAATACTATGTAGTAACATTATAAAAAATAATGTTGTGTTAATATTTTGAAAAATTCTGTCAGCTTTATATATATAAATTGATAGATAGATTACAAAACGTTACATCATGATAGTAGAAAAAGAGAGATGAAAGCTATATATATCTCACAAATTAAAATGCACATGCAGGTGAGGAGCTAGGCACATGTAATTAATCAAACTTAGCATTCAATTGATTGCTCATTGTTGGAACCAATATGATTAATGATTTTTAATTAGTTTTATTGGCCCTTTCAAAATTAATAAATAATATTTTACATGTTGTGCACTACTATATTATAAGTCTTGGCCTTCATGCATTTTTAAAAATATTTTAATAGGTATAATAAAATTTAATCTTTTATTAATTAATCTCTTAAAATCTTTACTAGTCTCTTTAAGTATTTATAAAAAAATCTTTAATTGGTGTTGTAAGTTTTTACTTTTTTGTTAATTGGCCCTCTTATATTTTCTATTAGTCTCTAATAATTTATAATATATATATTATTATTTAAATTCAAATAATAAATTAATGTTGTATTTATGAGAAGATAATAGTATTTTTAGTGCAGATAAAAATAGTTTTCTAAATGGTATAACTTAATGTTGGCTAGAGGGACTATTCCCTTTCTTTTTATTTTTTATTTTTTATAATTTATAATTAAAACATATAATGTTATCTAAAATTGTAAATTTGACCCTTCAAATAAAACTAAAATCACTAATTTTAACCTTTCTATTAATTTAGATATAACTTTATAAATTTGACCCTTCAAATAAAACTAAAATCACTAATTTTAACCTTTCTATTAATTTAGATGTAACTTTATCATAAGTTAAAATTTCTATAAATTTCTTTTGAAATTATTTTTTAATTAATAAAGAAAATTAAAAAGCTAATACTACCTAATACTAGCAAATACCTACTTTATAAAAAGAGAGTCACATTTAGTGACTTTCAAAAGTGGGCAACATAGAAGCCAAATCGACTTCCTCTTAACCAGGAAGACAAATAGAGCTCTATGCAAGGATTGCAAGGTCATTCCAGGAGAGGCTTTAACAAGTCAACATAGGTTGGTGGTCTTGGATGTCAAGTTTAGGAACAATTCAAGTAAGGTCAGAAGAAATAGTGTAGCTCGAACAAAGTGGTGGGAGTTCAAAGGAGTAAAGCAAGTGAAGTTCAAAAATGAGCTTCTTGAGTCCGAAGTATGGAAGCTAGATATGGAGGCCAATGATATGTGGATACAGATGGCATCAAAGATTAGAGAAGTAGCTAGAAAAGTACTTGGGGAGTCTAAAGGACATGGACCACCCTCAAAAGAGAGATGGTGGTGGAATGAGGAAGTACAAAAGGCAGTGAAGAGAAAAAGGGAATGGTATAAGAAATTACTTAAATGTGATAATAATGAGGCATATGAACAGTACAAGATAGCAAAGAAAGAGGCAAAAAAGGCAGTTAGCCAAGCAAGAGCACAGGCCTTTGAAAAGTTATATGAGAAACTTGGAACTAAAGAAGGGGAGAAAGATATTTATAGATTAGCAAGGAGTAGAGAAAGGAAATGTCAAGATCTCAATCAAGTTAGGTGCATTAAGGATAAAGAAGGAAAAGTGTTGGTGAAAGATGAGGACATTAAAGAAAGATGGAGAAATTATTTTAATGATCTCTTTAATAATAGTCAAAATGGAAATAGCGTGAATATAGATTATAGAACAATAGAAAAGAATGTAAATTATACTAGAAGGATTAGATCTTTAGAAGTAAAGGAAGCACTTAAGAGAATGAAAGTAGGTAAAGCCTGTGGACCAGATGAAATACCAATTGAAGTGTGGAAGTATTTGGGAGATATGGGAGTGGCATGGTTAACTAAATTATTTAATAAGATTCTAAACTCAAAGAAAATGCCTGATGAATGGAGGAAGAGTATTTTAGTACCTATTTTTAAAAATAAGGAAGACATACTGAGTTGCTCAAACTATAGGGAATTAAACTCATGAGCCATACTATGAAGTTGTGGGAGAGTTGTGGAGCATCGACTACGTCATGATACTTCTATCTCTCTCAATCAATTTGGTTTCATGCACAGGTCGTTCAACTATGGAAGCGGTCTTTCTCATTAGAAGCTTGATGGAAAAATATAGAGATGGGAAGAAAGATCTACACATGGTTTTTATTGATTTGGAGAAGGCTTATGATAGTGTTCCAAGAGAGGTCTTATGGAATGCGTTAGAACAAAAGAGGGTATCTATTAGGTATATACAAGTATTGAAAGATATGTATTAAGGAGCAACTACTATTGTGCGCACAGTGGGAGGGGACACAAGAGATTTTACGATCTCAAATGGATTACACCAAGGATCACCATAAGCACTTACGTTTTTACATTAGTTTTAGATGAACTGACAAAACATATACAAGAGAGTATTCCTTGGTGCATGATGTTTGCGGATGATATTGTTATGATAGATGAGACACGAGAAGGAGTCAATAGGAAGCTAGAACTTTGGAGAAGTACTCTAGAGTCAAAGGGTTTTAAGTTAAGTAGAACAAAGAGAATACATGCATTACAAGTTCGGTGAAGGCCAAACGGTGATAGTGAAGGAGTTAGTTTGAATGGAGTGGCACTGTCCCAAAGTAATCACTTTAAATATCTAGGCTCGATCCTTCAAGTAGATGGGGATGTGAGGATGATGTTAGTCATAGGATTAAAGCCGGATGGTTGAAGTGGAGACGTGCCACGGGAGTTTTATGTGATCGTAAGATTCACAATAAATTAAAAGGAAAATTTTACCGCATGACCATACGTAGGCTATGCTATATGGTAGTGAGTGTTGGGCCTTTGAAAGAGTCGTATGCATCTAAGATAAGAGTTGCGAGAGATGAGAATGTTAAGGTGGATGAGTGGCCATACTAGACTAGATAAAGTCCGTAATGAAAGTATTAGAGAAAAGGTAGGAGTGGTGCCAATTGAAGATAAGTTGAGAGAAGGGAGATTGAGGTGGTTTGGTCATGTGAAGCGTAGACATACGGAGGCTCCAGTTAGACAAGTAGAGCACATTAGGCTAGAGGATAGAAAGAAAAAAAGGGGTAGACCTAAATTGACTTGGAGGAGAGTAGTACAGCATGACTTAGAAGCATTACACATTTCTGAGGATTTAACCCAAAATCGTTCAGAGTGGAAAAAGCGAATCCATATAGCCGACCCCAAATTTTTGGGATAAAGGCTTAGTTGAGTTGAGTTGAGTTGAGTAAAGAAAATTAAAAAGCTAGTTTTTTTTTAATAATAAAGAAAATTACAAAGTTAATTTCTATTAATAAAGCAAATTAGAAATTAAATCAATAATAATAAACTATAAAACAACAAATTATTTTATTGTAATTTAAAAAAAAAATGATTATTCATAACTGTAAAAGAATTTTAATATGGCCCTTCAAAAAGAGACCTAGTTTCATTATTGGTACTCTCTATCTCACAAAAATATGGATTCTCTTTATAATATAAAGAGTAAACTATATATGATTATGAGAAATGATATATGTGGATTGAGAAAATCTAATAATCTCTCTTGTTTATGAAGACGTGTTGACCACATTCCTTGCCCCCACTGCCAATGATGGAGCAAGAAATTTAGCTTAGGGGGGCCAAATTAAAATATATAATTTATTAATAAATCACTTGCTTAGATGTTGATTGAAGAGATTAATTAACTAATGATGGTAAATCTATATAGTTAATTAATAGAATCGTTTCATAATTACATAATAAAAATATTTAATAAATATAATAACAAAAATAAAAAATTTTTTTGTAAGAAAAAATATTAATTTGCTAAAAATTAAATAGAACTACTATTAATTCAAAAATATAATGAATGATTAATATTGTGAATGGCTAAATCTAATTCTGTATGGTTAATTAATAGAATCATTTCATAATTACATAATAAGAACATTTAATAAATATAATAACAAAAATAAAAAATTTATTTGTAAGAAAAAATATTAATTTGCTAAAAATTAAATAGAACTACTATTAATTCAAAAATATAATAAATGATTAATATTGTGAATGGCTAAATATAAATTATATTGATGGCCTAATATGAAAAATTTGTCCAATTTATCTCAAATCTATTTTTTTTTAAATATGAAAAGCAAATTCAATTAAAATTATAGATTAAATAAAATAAATGACATGGTTTAACTTCTAATATTATGAAAGAAATTTTTTTTCCAACTTGAGTATGAAGACATTTCAGCAAGAAAAAAAAATCCAAAATAGTAATGAGATTACAAGAAGAAAACTACTAATATTTTAAATTGATGAAAAAATGATAAGAAAATTATGTTAGACATTTTTTTTAATGATATTGTCCAATAATATAAATTTTAATGAATAAAAATTGGTGATTGTAGATTTGTTGGATGAGAAAAATGATAAAATAAAATTGATGAAGGATACAGGGCTAAGAGACAATAACGATTTAGATTTTTTTTTTTAGTAAGAGAATATGTATTTCACTGTTAGTATCATCCTTTTAATAAACAATTTGGAGTTTTTTTTTATAAAATTACTATTAAACCCCTTAAAACTTTTAAGAATCTCAAAGTCCCATACCCATCAAAATTTAATATAAAAGTAGAAATTTTTTTAGAAAAATTACTGTAGACATCATATTTTGGTCGACCCTCAAATGCATAACTTAATATACAATTGTAATGAAGTTATAATTTCAAATGTTTTCTTGAATGGATTTTCTATCTCAATGTTATCCGTTCTCAACTACTGACCCGATCACAGGTCACTTATCTAAATTCAGTAATGGTTTGTCTTTGGAAAAACTCGATCTCACGTTCAAGTTAGGTTATTTTCTTATCTCTTCGTCTTTATTCGACGTGTTCGAATCAATATTGGATCTTTGAACCATCCGATCTTACATGTTATTGTTTTCCGATCTCACTTTGTTTAAATACCTCAAAATTCCAAATTGCGTATGGTTTGGTGATCAGGTATCTCACTCGAATTGTTCAAACATTTCTTAACAAAGTTAATGTTTTATTCGATCCCTAAATAATGGTTCCAATCCTAATAAGCCCGAGTCATTTTCAAATCTTTATAATTTTATGAAATCACTCTTCAAATGTTTTAAAGTTTAAGTCGATATTTGGTCACAGCACCGTCCAATCTCATGTTCATGTGTAATGGTTTTTTGATCTCTCTAAGTGGTCTTATGTTTTATGATTAATAACCAGTCTCGGGTTTCATGTTCAACTTTATTCAGTGCTCACGCAACTTGGTTTGATGTTTTCCAATCTCATCAAGAAAATTGAGCATGAAAAGGCTTAATTCATTTTAAAATAGAAAATATACAAGTCATTCGGCTGGAGGGTCTCCCCTAACCTGCTCTTCAAGTACATTTTCGGTTTCATCATTCCCTCTCTCCTCTCTCTTAGGCTCCCCCTCGCTATCATCTTCAGCTCTTGGGACGAGATCCTCCATCCAGGAGAAGTCTTCCTCAGGATAGCGCTTCACGAGCTCAGCCAGAAGATCGCCATGAGCATTCACATAAGCACCAGCCTCTCTCGCCAGGGCCTCTTCTTCTTTTGCCTTGATCTCTTCAGTAAGTCGAGTGACATCGGCAGATCAGCAGGCTTGAGCGTCTTTAAGTTCCTGCTTTAGTTTAGCTATCCTTTCCTCATAAGACTTCGTCCAATCTTCTATCTGGGCGATGTGGTCCTGAGCAGTAGAGAGTTAGGCCTTGGCAGTAGTTGCGTCCTGGACCACCTTCAGAATCTCCTGTCTCAAGAGATGAGTCTTTTTGCTAATCATATGCTGGTTTGCAATAGTCTCCAAACCCAAGCTCATCGTCTGAGCCAGGAGATCGTCAATACTATCCTAGGCCAATCTATTCCAATCTTCTTGAAAATAGATGGTGACGCCCAGGACCTTAGCTAGATCAAGATTACCCTGAACTGAATGGTTCCTTTTTAGAGAATGGATAAGGACCTGAGCACCTCGAGAGAGTGTCCTTACGACTAGTAGGGAAGGCCGCTCTTTTTTTAACACTTGAAGAGACCGGCGGAGGTGGAGGTTCGGCTTGTTGAGGTGGAGAAGGAACGATCTCTACCATCTAGGCTGGCTGCTCTGGAGGTCATAACAGAGTGCTCGGTACTTCTACCAAGTCCCACCTCGACGTCTGAGCAGCAGCAGTAGCAATTTTCATTTCCTGCACTTTCTGGGCAAGCTCCCTCTTTCCCTTGCGGCTCTCCTTTGCACTTTTCCCTTCCCCCATACCTTCATAGATAATAAGTTAGTGAGATCACCAAAGTTAGGAGACTGAAGATCTAGATTATACCGATCCTGGGGCCGAGGTCAGAGAGTTGCAGCTCATAGTCCTCACCGGCGATCACTTGCATTAACCACCATTTCAGTTTGGCCATAACTGCATCCAAACATGAGTACTTATGAGTAGCCGCCTGATCCTTCAACTCCTTTACCATGGCGTCCTCGTCCTTATTTAGGGCGATCTTCTTTAGAACTGAAGGAATCAAATACTGCCAACTACGTGGAATGCCCTCAAAGCCATTCGGGTCCTTGCTCCTCAGTATGAAAAAATGATTTTTCTAGTTTTTCAACGAGGAAGGGAAATCGGTGAAGAGCCCGTAGTTCAGCTTAGCTTGGAAAAAGTAAAACTCATCGTCTTTTCGCCGAGCAAGCCTATGCAACTCGGCAAAAACCTTCGCCATGGGCTTGAGCTTTTTAGCTCTGCATAAACCTCTGAAGGCCACCAGAGTCCGCCAGGAGTTTAGATGTACTTGGGCCACACAGACATGATGGAACTTCAGAATGTCTCTATAGAATTCATTAAGGGGAAATCGAAGCCCGGCTTTTAATTATTCTTCATACACCATGATCAGGTTGGTTTCTTTAAAGAAATTATTGGCTCGAAGATCGCCATGACATCTGATAAGTTCGAAGGAGTCAGTTGGAAGGTTGTACTCTTGGCTAATAGACTGAAGATCGGTCTCCTTGAGGACCGATGGCAACTCGTCCATGGGTAAGTTCTCTTTCCTTAAAGATGAAGCTTATTTTGACTTGGTCGCTCGGCCATGGACAGGGACAATGGTCGTAGAAGGTTCAGGTCGCTCACTTGGTCTAGCCACTTCACTTCGTCCGATGTCCACGAAATGTGAACAGAAGGAGGACTGGCAGCTCTTTAATAGTTGGTACCGCTCATTTTCAAAGATAAAGATAAAATTGGTCAGAGAAAATTAAAGCTTTTACCAGTGTAAAACGGTGCCTAAAAACTTTAGAAAGCCGGAAAGAACGTCGAAGTTGCTTAGAGAATCTTAAAATGGCTTAAGTAGGCAAATAGCTAACACTCCTCCTTATTTATACCTGCCCGAGCATTAAATGCTCACGAAGCCCCAAGAGATGCATCGGTTAACGGGATTGGACTGTTTTAATGATTCATCAAAGGTGAATTCCAGAAACGTGGCAGGGAGATCGGATATTTAAAGAGCAGTCAAGAGAGATCAGTCAATGAGTGTGAATTGTGAAGATCAGATCGGACACAGTCATAAGAGATCGCAAAATAATGCAATAATAAAATAAAATAAACAATCAATTTTGAATAAATAAAAATTATTTCATTTCCAATAGGTCAGATTACATTATTTGGGCAATCTCTCAAGATCAACAATTACAAATTTCCCTTCACTACATTCTACCTATCTTGTTCATGCGGTTCGGACCACTCCCGATTTTAAGATGCCAGTCAAGAGATACGTGGAGATCGAGAGGGTAGCTCTCGTCAACTATGGCAAAGACTACGAGAAGCTCGGTGTCTTCGTAGATATCATCGACCAGAACCGAGCTACGATCGGGACCCCTGAGATGGTTAGGAGCCAAATGAACTTTAAGAGGCGGTCACCGATATTAGCGGTGTAACATCCTCACTTTAGCTAGTCCGTACAGTCTACTGTTCCGGTGACCAATGTCGGTCCAGACAGCTAGAACGTCCGGAAAAATATTTAAACTAAAGTGAAGAACCATAATTAACTCAAATATTAATAAGAAAAATTTAGGAAAAATTTTAGAAATAAAATACAACTAAGTTAAATGAGCCGGTGCCCTAGCGATGGGTAACCTAGTGAGAAGTTGCGGTTCTCGCAACTAGGAGCCCTAGACCCAGGGGAAAAATTATAAAAAAATTATCGGGACTCCAGAGAAGGGTCATTGAGGTTCTTATGGCATTAGAATACCAAGAAAATGCTTAGAAAAATTTTTCAATCGGTACAGACAATTTTGGCCCGTTAAGCCAAACGGAGGGCATTTTGGTCATTTCGTCTTCAGAGATGATTTTTGGCCAACTTGTCCAGTTAAATAAATAATTTATATAACATAAAATATGACTAAATGTTGTTAAAAATTTAATTGAAATTAATTAGACAAGAAATGGAGAAGAAATGAAAGAAAATAGCATTATGACATCATAATGATGTCATTAAAGTTTTCCCAACCTATCTAATATGGACACATGGCATCAACTTATTTTAAAGAGACAAAATGGGCTGAAAATGAAACAAAAAATCAGATTTCTCTTCCTCATCTCTGCCTTGCCGTGAACCTCCACCATTGTTACCCATTTGCAAGCTTTCAAAGCTTGATTTTCCCCCACTTTTACCCAACTAAACCCTAACCTAGCAACACAAAAAATTATTCTATCATCTTGGTGAGTCTTTTAGGAGCAAAAAGAATTAAAAAGAAAGAGTTCTTACAAGCTTTGGATTAGCTCCCTAAGAGATTAGTGACTTAAACTTATGTTTCTCTTCAAATTTATGTTGAATAAGTATAATTGAGTACAAAGTTGCAAAGAAATTTCCTAAATATCTTGTGTATGTCCATCTCAAAATTTTGGGCAGCCTTAAACCTAGTAGAGTTTTGAAGATTTCTTAGAATTAAATTGCAATTTGGCTGCCTTTAACATTAATACAATGCTTAGGACAATGGAAGGTATGTAAATGCATGACTCAAGATATTAGGGTTAGGGTTTGGGCATAAATTGGAGACCTTAATCAGTTAATGGTGAAAATAGGTTTTAATGGTCAATTAGTAACCATTTAGTTCTATTTAAATAAAAAATAAAGTGTGTTGAGTGATGGGATTTGGGTTTGGTGTGGCTGCCCTTGGTGACCTGCAGAATTGGACATGAGTCCAGCAGGTTTGGGCAGCCATAACTTGAATTGTAGAGGTTCAATGTCACACCTTACCCCTCTGTAAGGCATAACATGATCCCGTAGAATACTTAATGAACTACCGAACTTCACCTACCGATAACTCATTAAGTACCCTACAAGGGATTTTAAAACAATTTTCTTACATTTTGGAAGTGGTGAGCATTTTGGTAGGAATTAAAAACCATTTATTCAAAGTTTAAATACTAGTAAAAATTTTTATCCATTTTAATTTTGCCGCAAATTTTATAAAAATTTTGACAGAGTTCCGTTTGTAATTGGAGAAAACAGTTCTTCAAATACCTGAGAAAAACACTTCCAAAAATTTTTCTCAACTCCCATCCACCAACAAATCTCAAATCAACTCAGTTCAAATCACTTCAAAGTAATTCCACAATCCAAATCAAAATTCATCATCTCAAAATATTTAATACTTCATTCATAAGGCATAAAACATGAAATTCACATGTACAATTATTAAATTTACAGAAGAAAATCCAAAGTAATATTATTACAATTTATTTACAACTGCTCAAATTACATTGATACATACAACGTTTCTATATTTACATCAAAATTATCTCCAAGGGTATAAAATAATACCCGTACAAAATGATCGGTATGGTCCACAATTCAATAGCAGCTCACTCTGCTGCTTTCTCCTTGCTCTTATCTGCGACAGCAAAATAAGCTATCGCTGAGTATAAACATACTCAGTGATGCACAATACAAATTTAAAATGCAATACATAATCATTCATTGATGAAACACAATTTGAATACTTCTCAATCATATTTCACAAATATCAAAGCTCATAACAATTCCATTTAGTCAAATAATTTATTAAACACAGTGTTGCCAAAATCATACACAACTTAAGCCATGACACAAAATTTCCGATCAATGCCGTGTTGTACACCACGACAAAGCAATCTCAACCCCATTAATCGAAATCAATGAGGGAGGTGGCTAGCTAGCTAATGAGTACTCATCCGATCTCAACCTCAACTGGCAAGCCAGAGAGGAAGGAAAATAAACGATCTCAACCCCATAAATGGAGGAGGAATAGTGTGATACTGTCATGCTAAGTGTGAACACAAAATCAATTCAAAACAATTTATTCAAATAATTTATTGGAAATCTGGTAAATTTTCAAAGTCATATTCACAATCATAAATGGCAACACAATTCGTAATTAACTCAAAAAAAATCAAAATTTCAAGAATCATATATTCAAATAAAAATTACTGTGCACAGATCTGACGTGAGTCGCTTCGAGGTCTTAACTCAGTCTCACAGAGCTTCCAAGTCTTTTTCAGCTGAAACACACAATTTCACAGTGTTTCAGTACCCTAACTTAGCATAAATCCAAAAATAAATTTCACTTCATTTTTACTAGCTCTATTGCATTCAATTCGACGTTCTCGAAGTTTTTGTATTTTGGGTTACTATTCACTACACTATTCAAGTCAAATTGTTGACTTTTTAAGGCTTAATAGGTATGGGAACTCCAACTTCACCCACATACCACATTCTGGTCATTAAATTTGTTGGTTTTGGTCATTTTCTCAAAGCTTAAGTCCTTTTGGCAAAATTGTCAAATTTTCAGTTTTGGTGCTCCTAGTTGCACTGTTCCATTGGTAATTTTACTGTTGGAATTTGACAAACTTTCCTTCATATAAAATGTTCCTTATTGTCTTAAGTTTATTCTCATTTTTGGATCACCCCAATTGGAGTTTTGTAGCTCAAGTTATGGCCATTTTAACCAGGGCTGCCGGATTGAAAACAACCCAGATTTTCTGGGCAATTTTGGTGCTGGCAGATTTGGGTCACCAACTTGGGGTGGCCAAATGGCTTGGTTGCTGGCAGAATTTGGACTTGTGTTCTTCATGAAAGTTTTAGGTCTATATCTCATCTAATCACTGGTAAAATTTCAGGTCAATTTGACCTGCCTAGCTCGAGTTATGACCAAATGAACAAACACTGTTCATTTGGTCAGTTTGTACAGTGGCAGACTGCACTTATCCAACTTTGGTCAATTTGTTCACTAGGTTTTGGTCACTTTTTGGGCATGGTTCCTAAATGAAAATTGTGTCATTTTATGTCTATTTTCATCCCCAATTGGTGCCATATCAATTGGACTTGTAAAATTTCAGTTTTGGTCCTTCAAAGTTGACTTGGTCATGCTGCCAGCAGCATGACCATACACCCTCCCAATTTGGCTTCAATTCCAACAATTCAACCACAACTCATTTGGTCACAATTGACCATTTTCACTTCACAATAGGTCAAACATGCCATTTACTCATTTCTCCAAATTTTGCCTCAAAACCCTAGGCCTCCAAACCCTAATCACACTAAATTGTTGCATTTATTCACATTTATGCATTTCCATCTTACTACCATTCTCATGCAAGTTTACTAACACATTTAAATCCATCAAACCATACAAAATCATGCTCCCCTTCAACCTGGCTGAAATTTCAGTTTGGTCCTCCCCCCATATTTTTATTTCATTTAATTAGTTTCTAAGCTCATTTCAACAACTAATTATGCATTTAATCAACTAATTGATAGTTAAGAGACTAACCTTTGCTTGGATCCTCAAATCTCTATCTTTTGCTCTTCTTTCTTCTTGTAATCCTCTTCTTAAGTTGCAATAGCAAGCTCTAGTAAGGTTTTTAGGGTAGTTGTTAAGGTTGAGTGGAGGAATTAAAGCTTGAGTGCAAGCTTTAATGGAGAATTTTTCATGGAGGACTTATGGAGAAAGGGAGGCGGCAAAGGGAAGAAGAAAGAAGACAACTTTATTTATTTTTTTTTTCTTTTCTTTTATTTTATAAATTTGGCTTATGGAAGACCAAAAATCCCATTTAATTATTTTATTAATTATACCTTTTATGGCATCATGCATGATGTCATGCATGATGTCATCACCTTTTTACTTTTTCATTTTCCTCTTTTTTTTTTTTTTTTCTATTAGTTCTTTAATTTAATTATCGATCCCGAAATTTTCTTTTCTCCGATTTTATTTGTGATTAGGTCGAGTCACTCGGGTCAATTGACCAAATTACCGCTCACGGTTCATCTCGGTTTGCAAATAATTTCATATTTATTCCGGCTTCCTGACCTAATTATTTGACTGGCTTAACAGTTCTTTTTCGTGATTTTCTCTTTTCCATTGTGTTCATAAGGGTCCTAAGGACCGCGGCGTTACATTTTACGGTTAGAAATTTGAGTTTAAAATGACTTCGCAGTCGTTCCCGAGGAGGTCACCCATCGCTGTGACTCTCGGCTCGTTTAACTTCTTATGTTTTGTTTTTCTTATTTATACTTAACTAATTGAACATTACTAATTATTTGTGTTTATGGTTTCTCTAGTTGTCTTAAGTATGGTTCTAATCCCCTTAATTGTCCGGACCGACACTGGTCACCGGAACAGTGAAATATACCAGGCTATATAAATAGGGGTGTTATAATTCTCCCCCCTTTAAATAAATTTCGTCTCGAAATTTTACAGTATCAATCTCTGAACAGCTGTGGGTGTTGTCTTCTCATGTCCTCCTCTTGTTTCCAAGTAGCCTCCTGGCCCGAATGATGGTTCCACAGCACTTTTACCAATGGTATCTGCTTGTTCCGTAGCTGTTTCACCTCATAAGCCAGAATCTTTATGGGTTCTTCCTCATATGTGAGGTCTGGATTCACTTCAATTTCTTCTACTGGTAGTACATGAGATGGGTCTGATCGATACCTCCTTAACATAGACACATGGAAGACGTTATGTATCTTCTCCAACTCTGGAGGTAGTGCCGAACGATAAGCCAAAGGACCCACTCTTTCTAATACCTCATATGGCCCGATAAAACGAGGACTTAATTTCCCCTTCCTGCCGAATCTCATAATCCTCTTCCAAGGAGAAACTTTGAGGAAAACTTTCTCACCCACTGCATACTCAATATCTCTTCTCTTCATATCAATATAGGACTTCTGCCGGTCTGATGCAGTCTTAAGTCGATCTCTGATCACCCTGATTTTCTCTTCAGTTTGTTGAACAATTTCAGGTCCAATCATTTTTCTTTCACCCACGTCATCCCAACACAATGGGGTTCTACATTTTCTGCCATACAAAGCTTCGTATGGAGGCATCCCAATGCTTGATTGGTAGCTGTTGTTATAAGCAAACTAAATCAAAGGCAAGTGTGTATCCCAACTGCCTTCAAACTCGATCACACAAGCCCGTAGCATGTCCTCCAAGATCTGAATTACTCTCTCAGACTGGCCATCTGTCTGTGGGTGGAATGCAGTACTAAAGTTTAATCTAGTTCCTAGGGCTCTCTGAAGACTACCCTAATCTAGAAGTGAACCTAGGATCTGTCGATACGATGGATACGGCACTCTATGCGATCTCACAATCTCATCAATGTACAACTGGCCAATCTTTCCAAGCGTAGTCCATTCGATTTGGCAGAAAATGAGCAGACTTAGTCAGTCTGTCGACAATGACCCACACTGCATCATGACTCTTCTGTGTCCTCGGAAGTCCCATTACAAAATCCATTGTTATTCTCTCCCATTTCCATGCTGGCACTGGTAGTGGATGTAACAACCCAGTTGGTACTTGATGCTCTGCCTGTACTTGCTTACAAGTCAGGCATTTGGATACAAACTCTACCACATCTCTTTTTAAACCCATCCACCAGTAATGCTCCTTTAGCCCTCTATACATTTTTGTACCACCAGGGTGCATGGCAAAAGGAGACTCATGTGCTTCCTTCAAAATGATCTGCCTCAAATCAACATCATTAGGAACACACATTTTGCCCTGGTGTAGCAGTAAACCATCATCTCTGATTAAGAACTCTGGTTTCTTGCCCTGCCGGACTTCTTCTAGCAGCTTCTGATACTTTTCATCATTCTGAGCAGCCATTCTGATCTGATCAATCAACACTGGCTGTACATGCCATGCAACTGCTGTCTGCCCATCATCATTAATCTCTAAACTGGCATGTAATGATCTCAACTCGTGTACCAAAGACAAAGGAGTAACCCGTAGACTTGCCATAGTCTTGCGACTGAGGGCGTCAGCCACAACATTAGCTTTCCCTGGCTGATAGTCTATCAGACAATCATAGTCTTTTGTCAACTTTAACCATCTCCTCTGCCTCAAATTAAGCTCTTTTTGGGTACCCAAATACTTCAAACTCTTATGATCTGTGTAGATGTAGCACTTCTCCCCATACAAATAATGTCTCCAGATCTTAAGAGCAAACACAATGGCTGCAAGCTCCAAGTCATGTGTCGGATAATTCCTCTCATGCGGTTTTAGCTGGCGTGATGCATAAGCAATAAGATTTCGATCTTGCATCAACACACAACCTAATCCATTGTGAGAAGCATCGCTGTAAATTGTATATTCTTTACTCGGTGTAGTTAAAGTTAGGACTGGAGCCTCAGTCAAACATCTCTTCAATTCATCAAAACTTTGTTGGCATTTGTCCGTCCACTGAAATTTCACATCCTTTCTAAGTAGCTTGGTCAATGGAGATGCCAACATGGAGAATCCCTTCACAAATCGACGGTAGTATCCAGCTAACCCCAGAAAACTACGAATCTCTGTAACATTTCTAGGTGGCTTCCAATTAAGGACAGCTTCTATCTTGCTAGGATCTACCTTAATACCCTCTGCTGATACTATGTGCCCCAAAAAGGATATCTCCTTCAGCCAAAATTCACATTTCGGCTTTTGGCGTATAGTCATTTCTCCTCAAAGTCTGCATACAATCCGCAGATGTCTATCATGCTCTTCTGCATTCCTCGAATAGACCAATATATCATCGATAAATACCATAACAAACTGGTCGAGGTATAGTCTGAAGATAGTGTTCATTAGATCCATAAAAGCAGCCGGAGCATTAGTTAACCCGAATGGCATGACCAAGAACTCATAATGGCCATAACGGGTTTTGAAGGCAGTTTTTGAAATACTCTGCTCTTGAACTTTCAGCTGATAATAACCTGATCTCAGGTCAATTTTGGAGAATCTGGCACCCTCAACTGATCAAACAAGTCATCAATACGGGGTAATGGATATCTGTTCTTTATTGTCACCTTATTCAACTGCCGATAGTCAATACATAACCAGAGAGTGCCATCCTTCTTCTTTACAAACAATACTGGCGCTCCCCAAGGTGAAACACTAGGGCGAATGAAGCCCTTATCAGGCAGTTCTTGCAACTGTACTTTCAATTCTTTTAGTTCTGCTGGTGCCATTCTGTATGGTGTTATGGAGATTGGGTCCACACCAGGCATAACATCAATTTCAAACTGCACTTCTCTTTTTGGAGGTAATCCTGGCAATTCTTCAGGAAATACATCCGGAAAGTCACATACAGTAGGAATGTCCCTCAGTGCTGAACTCCCCACTTGGGTGTCTATCACATGTGCCAAGTACGCCTCACACCCTTTTCTAATCATTTTCTGGCGGTGCAAAATGATGTTTGAAGGTAATAATCGTCTCTACCCATGTATTACTACATCACCATACCGAGAAAGACCAAAAGTGATCTTGATCTACAGTCAATCATGGCGTGATGCCTGGCTAACCAATCCATGCCCAAGATAATGTCATAATCTCTGAAGGGCATTTCAATTAAATCAGACGGAAAAGTGTGTCCTTGGATCACCAAAGGACAATCCCTATATAACCTATTTACCCTGACCTCCTGGCCTAATCGACTAGTTACTAGCACATCATAGTCC
This sequence comes from Hevea brasiliensis, assembly GCF_030052815.1. Lineage (NCBI taxonomy): Eukaryota > Viridiplantae > Streptophyta > Magnoliopsida > Malpighiales > Euphorbiaceae > Hevea > Hevea brasiliensis. The sequence goes on from NC_079505.1 coordinate 18,142,242, forward strand.
ATTGGTACATGCTGAATAGCAGTAGAACACATCACACTAGCACTAACATACGAATGTGTGGAGCCAGGATCAAATAACACATGCACATCTTGGTCAAGGATGGAGAAATTACCAGCTACAACGTCTGATGTTTCAGCTTCTTCCCTCTGACGCATGGTATACACTCTGACTGGTGCACCACTGGGTGCTGGCTGGTTAACAGTGCTTTGACTTCCAGGAGTGTTACCAGGACCCCTACCTCTGCCTCTACCTCTAGCAGCTGACTATGACCCTCTAGGTGCAGAGACTTGGGCTGATCCTTCAGATGTAGCAAAAGATCCAGACCGGCACGGACTAGTGCAATCTTTAGCGAAATGTCCGCTCCCACCACAGTTAAAACATGCACCGGTGGCCTTGAAACAAACCCCACCATGAGTTCTACCACAAGTTTCACCTTCGCCGCATCGATAGAGCTCCTCGGGGTGATTCTCGGGTCTCACCGACTGACCAGGGTGGTCTTTGGCGAAAATCGCCTCTGCGGATCTACGGAGCTGGATCCCCCAAACTGTTTTCTCTTTCCAGAACCACTCTCAGATGCTTGTCCTGTAGTCTTTTCAGTCTTCTCTTTTTCTTGTGTACCCTTCTTTACTGCCCCTTCTGATTCTATCCTTTCTAGTTCCAGGGCCTGTGAGATCAATTCAGCAAAATTCTGATGTTGAAAACCCACGACTTGCATTCTCAAATTCGGCCTTAATCCGGACTCAAACCTCTTACATCTGTCTCTGGGGGTGGAGACTAAGCTTCCAGCATAGTGGCTTAGCCTTGAGAAGTCTCTCTCATATTCTGCTATGGTTCTGTCCCCTTGTTTCAAACTCAAGAATTCTTGTAACTTCATATCCACATATGCATCGGGAACCCATTTCTGCCTGAATTCCCTCAGGAAGTCTGTCCATGTCAGCACAGGTGGCTCAACCAGGCTGTGGGGAATGGTCTTCCACCATTCATATGCATCCCCTTGTAACAAGGAAACAGAATACTCGAACTTCATCTCTTCCGTACACTGCAGTTTTCTGTAGACTCGTTCCATTCTTTCCAACCACTGTTCTGCCTCCAGTGGATCCACAGTGCCTTTAAACTCAGTGGCCCCAAATTTCATCAATTTTTTATATTGCCGAGCTGAGGGCTGTGGTTGTGCTACAGGTACTGGCATTTGAGCTTGGGGCGGCACATTACCCGCCATTTGCTGGAAAAATGCAGCCATCTGCTGCATAAATTGAGTAGGAAACTGCGGTGCTGGAGCAGGAGCTGGAGTGGCTGACCTACTCACGTTCTGGAGTGCTGGGGCTTCCCCTTAAACCTCAGCCTCAACAGATTGTTCTTCGGAATGATCTCCTCCTTCCATTCCGTTTTCCAAAATTTTCTACTTCCTGAGATCAAACACAAGGAGGTTGACCTCCGTTAGTGCATATTCATGATGTAAATATGTCATATGTATCAATTAAAGACACTTGAGCAGTTATACTTATCAAAGAAATATTCACATTCATAGTCAAAATTTATTGCAAAACCATGCTCTGATACCACTAAAACATGTCACACCTTACCCCTCTGTAAGGCATAACATGATCCCGTAGAATACTTAATGAACTACCGAACTTCACCTACCGATAACTCATTAAGTACCCTACAAGGGATTTTAAAACAATTTTCTTACATTTTGAAAGTGGTGAGCATTTTGGTAGGAATTAAAAACCATTTATTCAAAGTTTAAATACTAGTAAAATTTTTTGTCCATTTTAATTTTGCCGCAAATTTTATAAAAATTTTGACAGAGTTCCGTTTGTAATTGGAGAAAACAGTTCTTCAAATACCTAAGAAAAACACTTCCAAAAAATTTTCTCAACTCCCATCCACCAACAAATCTCAAATCAACTCAGTTCAAATCACTTCAAAGTAATTCCACAAATCCAAATCAAAATTCATCATCTCAAAATATTTAATACTTCATTCACAAGGCATAAAACATGAAATTCACATGTACAAATTTTAAATTTACAGAAGAAAATCCAAAGTAATATTATTACAATTTATTTACAACTGCTCATATTACATTGATACATACAACATTTCTATATTTACATCAAAATTATCTACAAGGGTATAAAATAATACTCGTACAAAATGATCGGTATGGTCCACAATTCGATAGCAGCTCACTCTGCTGCTTTCTCCTTGCTCTTATCTGCGACAGCAAAATAAGCTATCGCTGAGTATAAACATACTCAGTGGTGCACAATAAAAATTTAAAATGCAATAAATAATCATTCATTGATGAAACACAATTTGAATACTTCTCAATCACATTTCACAAATATCAAAGCTCATAACAATTCCATTTAGTCAAATAATTTATTAAACACAGTGTTGCCAAAATCATACACAACTTAAGCCATGACACAAAATTTCCGATCAATGCCGTGTTGTACACCACGACAAAGCAATCTCAACCCCATTAATCGAAATCAATGAGGGAGGTGGCTAGCTAGCTAATGAGTACTCATCCGATCTCAACCTCAACTGGCAAGCCAGAAAGGGAGGAAAATAAACGATCTCAACCCCATAAATGGAGGAGGAATAGTGTGATACTGTCATGCTAAGTGTGAACACAAAATCAATTCAAAACAATTTATTCAAATAATTTATTGGAAATCTGGTAAATTTTCAAAGTCATATTCACAATCATAAATGGCAACACAATTCGTAATTAACTAAAAAAAAATCAAATTTTCAAGAATCATATATTCAAATAAAAATTACGTACGCAGACTGCGTGAGTCGCCGAGGTCTTAACTCAGTCTCACAGAGCTTCCAAGTCTTTTTCAGCTGAAACACACAATTTCACAGTGTTTCAGTACCCTAACTTAGCATAAATCCAAAAGTAAATTTCACTTCATTTTTACTAGCTCTATTGCGTTAAATTCGATGTTCTCGAAGTTTTTGTATTTCGGGTTACTATTTAATACACTATTCAAGTCAAATTGTTGACTTTTTAAGGCTTAATAGGTATGGAAACTCCAACTTCACCCACATACCACATTTTGGTCATTAAATTTGTTGGTTTTGGTCATTTTCTCAAAGCTTAAGTCCTTTTGGCAAAATTGTCAAATTTTCAGTTTTGGTGCTCCTAGTTGCACTGTTCCATCGGTAATTTTACTGTTGGAATTTGACAAAATTTCCTTCATAGAAAATGTTCCTTATTGTCTTAAGTTTATTCTTATTTTTGGATCACCCCAATTGGAGTTTTGTAGCTCAAGTTATGGCCATTTTAACCAGGGCTGCCGGATTGAAAACAACCCAGATTTTCTGGGCAATTTTGGTGCTGGCAGATTTGGGTCACCAACTTGGGGTGGCCAAATGGCTTGGTTGCTGACAGAATTTGGACTTGTGTTCCTCATGAAAGTTTTAGGTCTATATCTCATCTAATCACTGGTAAAAGTTCAGGTCAATTTGACCTGCCTAGCTCGAGTTATGACCAAATGAACAAACATTGTTCATTTGGTCAGTTTGTACAGTGGCAGACTGCACTTATCCAACTTTGGTCAATTTGTTCACTAGGTTTTGGTCACTTTTTGGGCATGGTTCCTAAATGAAAATTGTGTCATTTTATGTCTATTTTCATCCCCAATTGGTGCCATATCAATTGGACTTGTAAAATTCCAGTTTTGGTCCTTCAAAGTTGACTTGGTCATGCTACCCTCCCAATTTGGCTTCACTTCCAACAATTCAAACACAACTCATTTGGTCACAATTGACCATTTTTCACTTCACAATAGGTCAAACATGCCATTTACTCATTTCTCCAAATTTTGCCTCAAAACCCTAGGCCTCCAAACCCTAATCACACTAAATTGTTGCATTTATTCACATTTATGCATTTCCATCTTACTACCATTCTCATGCAAGTTTACTAACACATTTAAATCCATCAAACCATACAAAATCATGCTCCCCTTCAACCTGGCCAAAATTTCAGTTTGGTCCTCCCCCCATATTTTTATTTCATTTAATTAGTTTCTAAGCTCATTTCAACAACTAATTATGCATTTAATCAACTAATTGATAGTTAAGAGACTAACCTTTGCTTGGATCCTCAAATCTCTATCTTTTTCTCTTCTTTCTTCTTGTAATCCTCTTCTTAAGTTGCAATAGCAAGCTCTAGTAAGGTTTTTAGGGTAGTTGTTAAGGTTGAGTGGAGGAATTAAAGCTTGAGTGCAAGCTTTAATGGAGAATTTTTCATGGAGGACTTATGGAGAAAGGGAGGCGGCAAAGGGAAGAAGAAAGAAGACAACTTTATTTATTATTTTTTTCTTTTCTTTTCTTTTATAAATTTGGCTTATGGAAGACCAAAAATCCCATTTAATTATTTTATTAATTATACCTTTTATGGCATCATGCATGATGTCATGCATGATGTCATCACCTTTTTACTTTTTCATTTTCCTCTTTTTTTTTTCTATTAGTTCTTTAATTTAATTATCGATCCCGAAATTTTCTTTTCTCCTATTTTATTTGACAGTTAGGTCAGGATTCAGCTCTCGGGGTCAATTGACCAAATTACCCCTCGCCGGTTCATCCCGGTTTGCAAATAATTCCATATTTCTTCCGACTTCCTGACCTAATTATTTGACTGGCTTAACATTTCTTTTTCGTGATTTTCTCTTTTCCACTGTGTTCATAAGCGTCCTAAGGACCGCGGCGTCACATTTTACGGTTTGAAATTTGAGTTTAAAACGACTTCGCAGTCGTTCCCGAGGAGGTCACCCATTGCTGTGACTCTGGGCTCGTTTAACTTCTTATGTTCTGTTTTTCTTATTTATACTTAACTAATTGAACATTACTAATTATTTGTGTTTATGGTTTCTCTAGTTGTCTGAAGTATGGTTCTAATCCCCTTAATTGTCCAGACCGACACCGGTCACTGGAACAGTGAAATATACCAGGCTATACAAATAGGGGTGTTACATTCAATTGGTGCAAGGCCAATTGGACATGAAACTAGACACATAATGGCACAATTTTGGTGAAGAAATCATGCCCATAAAACCAAACCAAGTGGACCAAAAGCTTGCCCTAATCCGAGTGACCTGCAGTCTGCCTGGGCAAAATGACCAAATGAACATTGTTAGGTCATTTGGCCATAAATCAGTGTAGAAAGGTCCAATTGACCTGAAATTTTACCAGCAACAAGCTGAGATATATACCAACAACTTTCATGAAGAAACCTAACCTAAATTATGACCATAACATATTCAAAAGGTGAGTTGCAGTCACTGTTCATTACACTGTAGATATGGTCAGTCCAGAAATTCTGGACAAAATTTCAATCCGGCCAGTTGTGGTTTTTGGACCATAACTTGAGTTATAAAACTCCAAATGGAGTGATTCAAAAAAGGAAATGTAACTAGACAAAATAAGGAACAACTTTCATGTTGATCAATTTGCCAAATTCCCACTGCAAAATTGACCAATGGAATGGTAAAGACAAAGCATAAAAACTGAAAATTCTGCCCAACCAACATTAAGCTTAGAAATGATATTAGCAACCAATACCAATAAATTTTGAATGCAAAATGTGGTATATTGATGATATTGAAACCAATGTACCTATTGCCTATGCAAAAGTCAACATTTTTGTTGACCAATGAATGGAATAGTAACACTAAAACTTAAATTTCAAAAATTGTGAAACTTAAAAGTGTAAAATGCCCTAGTATACCTAACAAGATTGGTTTGGATAGCTTGGCATGCCAATAGGGTTCTATTAGCAGTACTGCATATGGCTTCATGCCATTCTGTGTTTCATGGCTTCCCATGCCATTTTGTGACATAATAGCCTTTGGCTATGTTATTTGAATTATTACACTTGGGTTTTAACCCTGATAATTATTACAGCTTATTAGTACATTACATGCCTGGGAGACACAATGTGACCGATGGTGTGATGGTCCGAGGTACTTAGTACCCAGTGTCAGTTTACCCGTTTATCCAGTCCAGTCGACTAGTATGGGTTACTCGGACAATAATAATAAATCTTACTAAATTTTAATTGAATAATAATACAAATAATATCAAAAGTTAAGTCTACCAAAAATGTAAACACACATTCTGCATATTCGTTTTATTTTATTATATTTTATTTTATATTGTTACCACTAAGCAGAATTGCTGAGCGCGTCGCTTTTGCCACGTGCAGGTACTGGAGACCTAGCTGGTGAGCCCAGCAGACATCAGACCGGGTGAGCCTTCAAATTTGCATCCGGAGTCTCGAGTCACCTCACACCTGCAGTGCATATGGTAGGACATAGGATTTTGGGAGCATTTTGTATTTTGGCATTTTGTATTAGTTTGGATTGTAACTATAAACTCTTGTAATTATGTATTAATGTAAATATATGAAATTTCATATTATTGAAATTTTCTACATAATGTATGTTGATAAATGAAATGTTGAGAAATATTTATGAATATGCTTCAAGTGATGAAGTGAACAGAAAAGTTTTGAAAATAGTATTGTGATTTGAGATTGAGATTTTGAGATTGACTTGAAATGTGTATAATGGAGTTTGGATTTGGAAATTATATTGGAAGTGTTTTTAAACAGGTTTAGAAGAACTATTTTTCCAATTTACAGCTGGCATTTTGCAGGATTATCTATAAAATTTGCGAAAAAATTCAGATTTATCAAAATTGTAAATAAATGAATTAAAAAGGGATAAATTGTAAATAGAAACATAAATTGGTGCTCCGGCACACTGAGTGGCTTAACTTGCTCGGCTACACTGTAGACGGGTAAGGGGTGTCACATTTAGTGGTATCAGAGTATCGGTTTAGGCGTTTCTGGGCCTAGATAGAGTGCATACCATTGCATTGCATTTGTAAGAGTTGAGGTGACACTGATGCAGATCTGTTTGTTTTCTTATCTTGAATAGGATATGGATCCTGCTTCTCAAAGAGCGGTTGACGAAGAGGTAGAGAGTCGTGCTCCACCCAGGGCTGAATCTGGGGGTAGGGGAGAATCTGCTCCACCAGCTGTTGAGGCACCTGCCCAACCTCAGTTTGCTCTATTTTAGCAAATGACCGAATTCTATCGGCAAATGATGGGGGCAATTCTACCACCACAACCACAGCCACAACCTCCACCAGCACCATAGAAATCTCATTTGGAGAAATTGAGAAAGCATGGGGCTGTAGACTTCTTTGGGAAGAGGGAGGATGATCCCATGACAGCAGAAAATTGGTTGGATAGAACCATCAGAGTGCTGAAACAGTTAAACTGTACCCCCGAGTAGAACTTGGTGGGTGTTGTGTCCCTACTTCAGGATGATGCATATCAGTGGTGGGATACAGTAACCAGTGAGGTGCAACCAGAACGGATCACCTGGGAATTCTTCCTCACAGAGTTCAGGAAGAAATATGTGAGCAAAGTGTATTTAGAAGAGTGAAGAAGAGAATTTATGAGTCTGAGACAGAGGCAATTGTCAGTTGTGGAATATGAGCGTGAGTTTGTCAGACTGAGCAGATATGGGAGGGAGATAGTCCCTACAGAGGCAGAGAGGTGCAGAAGGTTTGAAGAAGGGCTTAATGACAACATCAAAGTCATGATCACAGCATTGGAAATCACAGATTTTGCTAAGCTAGTAGATGCTGCATCAAAAGTGGATAAGGTCAGAATAAATGAACAAAACAGAAGAGAAAGACAGCAGAAGAGGGGTCCGGGTCAGTCCAGTGCATTTTTTGCTCCCAGCAAGAAGAGTAAGGGTCCTCCTGCTCGGAGTTCAAGACCACCATAGTGTCAGGGTCACTCTCAGGGGCCCAGACCACAGTTCACACCTAGGAGAGGCCAGTCCACACCATCAGTGGGCAGCTCTCCAGGGACGGTGTTTAGGGGACCAGCCCTAGCATCTTCTGCTTGTCAGTACTATCAGAAGTGGCATAAGGGGGATTTTTGGCGAGTAACCGGTGCATGCTTACGGTGTGGATCTACAGAACATCAGATCAAGAATTGTCCGAAGAGGACTACTACTGTTGCTCCAACACAAGCTGACAGACCTGCTCCTGCACCACAAAGGGGTAGGAAGCCCGGTAAACCTGAGGCAGCTGGTCGATCACTGAGGCCTACATCTGAGTCAGCTGAGAGGCCAGACACTAGAATACCAGCCAGGGCCTATGCCATCAGAGCTCAGGAGGAGCAAGATGCCTCAGATGTCATCAAGGGTACATTTTCCCTCTACAACACTTCTGTGCATGCATTGGTGGATCCAGGATCCACTTATTCCTACATTTGCATCAAACTACCCATTGAGAGGGGACTTCCAGTAGAGGAAAGTGATCAAGACATTCTGGTCACAAATCCACTAGGCCACAGTGTGGTAGTGAATAAAGTATATAAAGGTTGCCCGTTGAGGATTCAGGGGTATGAATTCTTGGTAGACCTAATTGAATTGCCCTTCCACGAGTTTGACATGATTTTGGGAATGGATTAGTTATCACGTCATCAGGCAATAGTTGATTGCAAATTGAAGAGGATTTCTCTGAAAACTTCTGAGGGTAATGAGATCACTGTTGTGGGTGAAAGGATAGATTTCCTGTCCAATGTTATCTCAGCCACAGTTGCAAGAAGATTGATGAGAAAAGGCTGTGAAGCTTACCTAGCACATGTGGTTGATACTAGGCAGGCTAAGCCAAACCTATGTGATATACCCACAGTAAGAGACTTCCCATATGTATTTCCTGAAGAGTTGCCTGGTTTACCACCAGAAAGGGAAGTCGAGTTTGCTATTGAGGTAATGCCGGGTACAGCACCCATTTCTATTGCTCCTTATAGGATGGCACCCACTGAATTGAGGGAGTTTAAAACTCAGTTGTAAGAGTTGCTTGATAAGGGGTTCATACGCCCCAATGTCTCACAATGGGGAGCTCCAGTGCTATTTGTGAAGAAGGATGGAACCTTGAGATTGTGTATTGATTACCGGCAGTTGAACAAGGTAACTATGAAGAATAAATATCCATTGCCCAGAATTGACGATCTGTTTGATCAGTTGAAGGGAGCCGGTGTATTTTAAAAAATTGATCTCAGATCAGGGTATCATCAGTTGAGGGTAAAGGATGCAGATGTGTCAAAAACTGCATTCAGAACCCGGTATGGGCACTATGAATTTCTAGTGATACCGTTTGGGTTAACAAATGCACCAGCAGCATTTATGGACCTTATGAACTGTATCTTCCATCCATATCTAGATCGGTTTGTAGTGGTCTTTATTGATGATATTCTGGTGTATTCCAAGGCCAGGGAAGAACATGATGAACATTTGAGGATTGTTCTGCAAACCCTGCGAGAAAAGAAGTTGTATGCTAAGCTATCCAAGTGTGACTTCTGGATGAGTGAAATCTCTTTCCTTGGACACATAGTATCAGCAGAGGGGATTAGAGTGGATCCCAAAAAGATAGAAGCAGTGATGGAATGGAAGCCTCCTAGAAATACAACTGAGGTCAGAAGTTTCTTGGGGCTAGCTGGGTATTATAAAAGATTTGTGAAGGGGTTCTCTCTTATAGCTGCTCCAATGACCAAGTTATTGCACAAGAATGTAAAATTTGGCTGAAACGACAAGTGCCAAGCCGCTTGAGAGGTCAAGGCTATGTTGATGAAGCACCAGTGTGCTAACCCGGTGTTGGGAAAGGACTTTGTGGTCTATAGTGATGCCTCGCATAATGGGCTAGGGTGTGTATTGATGCAAGAGGGGAAAGTGGTCGCCTATGCTTCCAGGCAGTTAAGGCCACACGAATAGAACTACCCTACTCATGACTTGGAGTTAGCAGCAATTATCTTCGCATTGAAGATATGGAGGCATTATTTATATGGTGAAAAATGCTACATCTATACAGACCACAAGAGTCTAAAATATTTACCAACCCAGAAGGAGCTCAATCTTAGATAGAGGCGATGGATTGAGTTCCTCAAGGACTATGATTGTGTGATAGATTATCATCCTGGGAAGGCAAATGTTGTTGCTGATGCTTTAAGCAGGAAGTCCATCACAGCTTTAAGATGACTAAATGCCTGTCTGTCCTTAGCTCAAGATAGAGCTATTTTGGCTGAGTTGCAAGTGAGGCCAAACCTGCTACAGCAGATACGAGATGGGCAGAGGGCAGATGAAAAATTAGTGGCCATTGTGGGCAAAATTCTAGAGGGAAAGGAAACTGAATATGAGGTAAAAGCAGATGGGTGTCTATACTATAGAGGAAGAGTGTGTGTACCAGATGATGGGGAACTGAAGACGAGTATTCTGAAAGAAGCACACACTAGTGTTTATGCTATGCACCCGGGAAGCACGAAAATGTATAATGATTTGAAGCCTCATTATTGGTGGCCTGGTATGAAGAGGGATATAGCTGACTATGTGACTAAGTGTTTGACATGTCAGCAAGTTAAAGCAGAACATCAAGTTCCATCAGGATTGCTACAGCCTATATAAGCATACCTGAATGGAAATGGGACCGGGTCACTATGGATTTTGTTAGTGGTTTACCTCTCACCCAAGGGAAGCATGATGCAGTGTGGGTGATAGTGGATAGATTGACAAAGTCAGCACATTTTCTGCCAGTTAGGACTGACTACTCACTGGAGAAACTAGCAGAATTGTATATCAGTGAGATAGTTAGACTGCATGGAATCCCACTTTCCATCATATCTGACCGAGACCTAAGGTTTACATTGAGATTCTGGAAAAAGTTGCAAGAAGCCTTGGGCACACAACTCCGTTTTAGCACGGCTTTTCATCCCCAGATGGATGGACAGTCAGAACGAGTAATCCAGGTAAACCTAAGAACAAATTGAATTTTTGCAATTAATAAATTGAAATGATAGTAACAATGTGAATTATGTAATCCTGGAGGATATGCTAAGGAGTCGTGTCATTGAGTTAGAGGGGAGTTGGGATAGATACCTCCCATTGGCAGAATTCGCATACAATAATAGCTAACAAGCTAGCATCCAAATGGCTCCGTATAAAGCACTGTATGGGAGGAAATGTAGAACCCCAGTGTGTTGGACTGAATTGGGTAAAGATAAGCTGGTAGGACCAGACCTGGTGAAACAGACTGAGGAGAAAGTGAAGATAATCAAAGCAAACCTGAAGGTTGCCTCAGATAGACAGAAATCATATGCCGACTTGAAGAGAAAAGAGATAGAGTATGCAGTTGGCGACAAAGTGTTTCTCAAAGTCTCACCGTGGAAGAAAGTACTGAGGTTTGGAAGGAAGGGCAAGTTAAGCCCTAGGTTCATTGGCCCATATGAAGTCATTGAACGTGTGGGACCAGTGGCCTATCGGCTAGCTTTACCACCAGAACTGGATAAAATCCATAATGTATTCCATGTTTCTATGCTGAGGAGATATCGCTCAGACCCTTCACATGTCATTTCCATGGAAGAGATTGAAATCCAACCGGACTTGACATATTCAAAAGAACCTGTATAGATCCTAGCTCGGGAAGTGAAGGAACCGAGAAATAAACAAATTCCACTGGTGAAAGTGCTTTGGAGGCACCATAACACTGAAGAAGCAACTTGGGAAAGTGAAGAGATGATGAGGCAACAGTTTCCTCAACTGTTTGCATCAGGTAAATTTTGAGGACGAAATTTTTATTAGAGGGGAAGAGTTGTAACATCCTCACTTTAGCTAGTCCGTACAGTCTACTGTTTCGGTGACCAATGTCAGTCTGGACAGCTAGAACGTCTGGAAAAATATTTAAACTAAAGTGAAGAACCATAATTAACTCAAATATTAATAAGAAAAATTTAGGAAAAATTTTAGAAATAAAATACAACCAAGTTAAATGAGTCGGTGCCCTAGCGATGGGTAACCTAATGAGAAGTTGCGGTTCTCGCAACTAGGAGCCCTAGACCCGGGGGAAAAATTATAAAATAATTATCGGGACTCCAGAGAAGGGTCATTGAGGTTCTTATGGCATTAGAATGCCAAGAAAATGCTTAGAAAAATTTTTCAATCGGTACAGACAATTTTAGCCCATTAAACCAAACGGAAGGCATTTTGGTCATTTCATCTTCAGAGATGATTTTTGGCCAACTTGTCCAGTTAAATTAATAATTTATATAACATAAAATAAGACTAAATATTGTTAAAAATTTAATTGAAATTAATTAGACAAAAAATGAAGAAGAAATGAAAGAAAATAGCATTATGACATCATAATGATGTCATTAAAGTTTTCCCAACCTATCCAATATGGATACATAGCATCAACTTATTTTAAAGAGACAAAATGGGCTGAAAATGAAACAAAAAATCATATTTCTCTTCCTCATCTCTTCCTTGCCGTGAACCTCCACCATTGTTACCCATTTGCAAGCTTTCAAAGCTTGATTTTCCCCCACTTTTACCCAACTAAACCCTAACCTAGCAATACAAAAAATTGTTCTATCATCTTGGTGAGTCTTTTGGGAGCAAAAAGAATAAAAAAGAAAGAGTTCTTACAAGCTTTGGATTAGCTCCCTAAGAGGTTAGTGACTTAAACTTATGTTTCTCTTCAAATTTATGTTGAATAAGTATAATTGAGTGCAAAGTTGCAAAGAAATTTGCTAAATATCTTGTGTATGTCCATCTCAAAATTTTGGGCAGCCTTGAACCTAGTAGAGTTTTGAAGATTTCTTAGAATTAAATTGCAATTTGGCTGCCTTTAACATTAATACAATGCTTAGGACAATGGAAGGTATGTAAATGCATGACTTAAGATATTAGGGTTAGGGTTTGGGCATAAATTGGAGACCTTAATCAGTTAATGGTGAAAATAGGTTTTAATGGTCAATTAGTGACCATTTAGTTCTGTTTAAATAAAAAATGAAGCGTGTTGAGTGATGGAATTTGGGTTTGGTGTGGCTGCCCTTGGTGACCTACAGAATTGGACATGAGTCCAGCAGGTTTGGGCAGCCATAACTTGAATTATAGAGGTTCAATTGGTGCAAGGCCAATTGGACATGAAACTAGACACATAATGGCACAATTTTGGTGAAGAAACCATGCCCATAAAACCAAACCAAGTGGACCAAAAGCTTTCCCTAATCCGAGTGACCTGCAGTCTGCCTGGGCAAAATGACCAAATGAATAATGTTTCGTCATTTGGCCATAAATCAGTGTAGAAAGGTCCAATTGACCTGAAATTTTACCAGCAATAAGCTGAGATATATACCAACAACTTTCATGAAGAAATCTAACCCAAATTATGACTAGAACATATTCAAAAGGTGAGTTGCAATCATTGTTCATTACACTGTAGATATGGTCAGTCCAGAAATTCTGGACAAAATTTCAATCCTGCTAGTTGTGGTTTTTGGACCATTACTTGAGCTATAAAACTCCAAATGGAGTGATTCAAAAAAGGAAATGTAACTAGACAAAATAAGGAACAACTTTCATGTTGATCAGTTTGCCAAATTCCCACTAAAAAATTGACCAATGAAACAGTAAATACAAAGCATAAAAACTAAAAATTCTGCCCAACCAACATTAAACTTAGAAATGGTATTGGCAACCAATACCAACAAATTTTGAATGCAAAATGTGGTATGTTGATGATATTGAAACCAACGTACCTATTGCCTATGCAAAAGTCAACATTTTTGTTGACCAATGAATGGAATAGTAACACTAAAACTTAAATTTCAAAAATTGTGAAACTTAAAAGTGTAAAATGCCCTAGTATACCTAACAAGATTGGTTTGGATAGCTTGGCATGCAATAGGATTCTGTTAGCAGTACTGCATATGGCTTCATGCCATTCTATGTTTCATGTCTTCCCATGCCATTCTGTGACATAATAGCCTTTGGCTATGTTATTTGAATTATTACACTTGGGTTTTAACCCTGATAATTATTACAGCTTATTAGCTGTTCTGTTGCACACCGGGAGACACAATGTGATCGATTGTGTGATGGTCCGAGGTACTTAGTACCCAGTGCCAGTTTACTCGTTTATCCAGTCCAGTCGACTAGTATGGGTTACTCGGGCAATAATAATAAATCATACTAAATTTTAATTGAATAATAATGCAAATAATATCAGAAGTTAAGTCTATCAAAAATGTAAACACACATTCTGCATATTCGTTTTATTTTATATTATCACCACTAAGCAGAATTGCTTAGCGCATCACTTTTGCCACGCGCAGGTACTGAAGACCTAGCTGGTGAGCCCAGCAGACATCAGACCGGGTGAGCCTTTAGATTTGCATCCGGAGTCTCGAGTCACCTCACACCTGCAGTGCATATGGTAGGACATAGGATTTTGGGAGCATTTTGTATTTTGGCATTTTGTATTAGTTTAGATTGTAACTATACACTCTTGTAATTATGTATTAATGTAAATATATGAAATTTCATATTATTGAAATTTTCTGCATAATGTATGTTGATAAATGAAATGTTGAGAAATATTTATGAATATGCTTCAAGTGATGAAGTGAACAGAAAAGTTTTGAAAATAGTATTGTAATTTGAGATTGACTTGAAATGTGTATAATAGAGTTTGGATTTGGAAATTATATTGGAAGTGTTTTTAAACAGGTTCAGAAGAATTGTTTTTCCAATTTACAGCCGGCACTCTGTCGGATTTTTTATAAAATTTGCGGAAAAATTCAGATTTATCAAAATTGTAAATAAATGAATTAAAAAGGGATAAATTGTAAATAGAAACATAAATTGGTGCTCCGGCACACTGAGTGGCATAACTTGCTCGGCTACACTGTAGACGGGTAAGGGGTGTCACAAGCGGTCCCCTTGTCAGAGATCGATCTGAAAGTTATACCGGTAAGCCGATCCGAGATCGGCGCGGCAGTAAATTTCGACCTTAATCAATCAATTAGTCCAGTTCCCTCACCGTTATCAGACGATGCCCTCATAAACCTCTGATCACCAGAATTGTTCATTTCAGGAGATGGACAAAGAAAACATTCGGAAAAAGATCAAGGTGATTGTCGTGAGAAGAATTCTGGCCGAAAAAGCCAAAAAAGGGAAAATAAAACATTAAAAATTCACCGGAGAAGGGAGGTTGTGAGTATATGAAGGACAAAATTCTCCTGCATATATATAGGGCCTTAGCATTTATTACGTGCAGAACTCAAAGCGGTTCATCGGTAATTAAAGGATTTATTTCTTTGACTAATATAGGTCGAAATCAAGAAATAAGAGAGATCGGGTAAAACAAGGAACAATCTATAGAGATCGGAGGTGATGGAGGAGTCCAACCGTTCCCAATCATAACCTTTAATTTATGAGTTTAGCCCTTACCGTTGGATCGTAGGCGGTTAAAGTAGCCCAGTATATTCCAATCTACACCGTTGATCATAATTGTAAGGATGAATTTGAAGCCCTTATATCAAAAGTAAATAACTAATTCGGCACCTGTTGTTCCCAACCTTCGAATCCATTCTGTAAGGCGTAACTCCTAACAGTTGGATGAAAAGATGAAAGGAAAGGAATTTGGAATGCAATCTTAACCTTCAATTTTGATCCTTTTTAATTCTGAAATGTAGGATTATGTCCTTTTGGATCCTAACCCTTCATTTCCTCTTGTTGAAAATCTTGACCCTCTATCTCTGAGCACCTATCTCCTATAAATACCTGCATACAATGCTATGAAGGTAGCGGTGATTATTAAGAAAAAACCCTAGAATTTTGCTATAGCTTTATTTTCAATAAAAAACTTTCAAGGTTCCTAGAGACTTTAGAAACAAGTTTTCTAAAGAATCTTACCGCGGAAGCTATAGGCCTTGAAATCCATACCTTGAACAACCGCGCACCATCTTGAAAACTCAAACACCGCCTATCAAGAAGATCTCATTTCAATCATTTGTGACTCCTCAAAATCACCTTACCGTCTCAGTTTTAGTGGCTCCGGATTCACAAGGACATCAATAATAGCTTATTCATTATTTCAGCCTTTTCTACAAGTAAGTGCTCAACTTATAATTCTCAAATGTTCATGACATAAAGTCTTTATTAGATTCTTCATCACAACAAATCTTCAGAATAAGTTTACATCGAATTGGACTTATTTCACCTTTTTTTGTGACGTTCGCGAGTTTTACCTTTTATCTTTACGTTGTCCTTAATTTCTTTATGTTATTTCGTGTAAAAAAAAGATAGTTCAGGACACTGATATTCTGTAAGTACTGTAAGGAGTACAGATGGGAAAAGACAATATGGAGATTCTCGATCAGGATAAAAATGATTAGGAACAGTACGAACAAATTGAGAGGTTAACTACTCATACTAGCTCTGAAAAATAGGAATGAGGTCAGAATTCGAGATTAAGCTCGGATGGGAAACCTCCAAATAAGATGTCTAGAAGACTCCAAGTCAGGAGTCGTAATAAGCTGAGGAAAGTTCAGACAAATAAATCATGAGATCGGAAATTAAAAATCTGGGATAATATGGAAAGCGAGAGGCGACGCAAGCGATGCTCTCACATCTAATAGGGTCAAATGAGTTCGGTCCCATGACCGAGACCTTTTAAAATTCACTTTTGACGAATTAGAAGGGAACTAGGAGAGAGTCCTCTCCTGAATCCTCTCAACAAAAGTTCTAATAAAAAAACATTTTAAGAGATCGAGAGAGAGTCCTTACCCGAATTCTCTTAGCAAAAATTCTAATAAAAAATATTTTAAGAGATCGGGAGAGAGTCCTTACCCAAATTCTCTTAGCTAAAACTCTAATAAAAACATTTTAAGAGGTCGGGAGAGAGTCCTTACAGGTCGGGAGAGAGTCCTTACCCGAATCCTCTCAACGAAAGTTCTAAAAAATATTTTAAGAGATTGAGAAGAGAGTCCTTACTCGAATTCTTTCAGCAAAAATTCTAATAAGAATATTTTAAGAGATCGGGAGAGAGTCCTTTCCCGAAATCTTTTCAATCAAAATTTTAATATTACTAACGCCTAAATACTGAGGTACATAACATATGAGCCGAGAATCCTCCTCATTCATTACGAATCTTTAGGGACCCAAATAACACTTCTTTAGAATTAGAATCCCAATTCTAAGTGGAAAAATTAGATAAAATATGTAACAAATCAAATAAACAAAACACCAATTCACTGTAGGGTCATCCCATGCACCTGTGTTTTTGGGAAACTCAAAATGGTGAGATATTAAATGCTCCTTTTATCATTAATAAGGACTGACATCATGACTCCAAACACCCCCCCCCCCAAATTATCAATCGTAAGTTATTAAGAGCATTTCGTTAAATTTGCTGACCCTCGTTACCCATCTATTGCCCCCCATTAGATCCTGGTAAAATTGAGATCAAAACAGCCAGTTTTGAGGACTTATTAAATAGTTGGAGATCATTGCCAAATCATGCCCAGACACAGTTTGAGGAAAAGTATGGGAAGATTGCCTCTCTGATATGGGTCAAATCACAAGCACCGGCACTAAAGCCCATGTTATCTACTTGGAATCCCAGTTATAAAGGATTTTCTTTCAATGATGTTGATACAACACCCATGGTAGAAGAATATCAGACGCTGCTGGAGATCCCTTATATAGCACAGAATCGTATTTATCTCCATCTTGATCACAGACAAACATGGAAATGGTTCGCGCATATAATAGGAGTCCCAGCAGAGAAAGCAAAAGTAAAAGAAACTGTTAAGGGAAACTCGCATGGGTGGCCTTAGATTTACATTAAGAAGCATTTGGACCAGCATATTCAGGGTGAGAGATGGAATAAGGCTTTGTCAGCTCTAGCTCTAAGGATTTATGGATTGGTCTTGTTCCCTGGGCCTCTGGGAATTGTAACTCATAACGTCACAGAATTGTTTTGGGCAGTGGAAAAATAGAATGTCAGTCCAATACCAGTCGTTCTCTCTAAGACTTTCTTGACTCTGACATATTGCCGGCAATAGGGTAAGGGGATCATTAAGTGCTGCATTCAGTTGCTGTATCTTTGGATCCTCAGTCATATCTGTCCACTGGAAACTAAGGGTCTAACCTGGTACTCTGATCAGCCCATTATTGAAAAGATGGTAAAGTTAGTAATAAGTCAAAAGGATGAACAATAATAGCAAGAACAGATTCTAAGTTTTAATAGTCATAATTAATGCTGGAGGAAGTTGTGGACTACAGGCCAACCCATCTTGATCAGTATAAGGGGTCATCATTTTGTACCATTGGTAGGGCTAACTAGATGCACAAGTTATATCTCAGCCATGGTAATGAGGCAATTCAGCTTGACTCAATTCATTCCCAATAGTGAAGGATTCCGTCAAACTCATTTCTATCATGAACCCGATAGAGAGGACAAACTGAAAGCTTTGTGCAAATCCTAGGAAAAAATGATCTTGATGGGACGGTCACCTAAGGGCCCGAGTACAATAGAAGAATATTCCCTATGGAGAAACAGGAGGGACAAAGAGTATTGAGTCTCCAAACTAACAGCGTCCAAGGATAGCATATCGCACCATGAAGTCTGTCTGAAAGAAGTTAATACCAAATTGGGTAGTCCTCTTCAGAGTTCGATCACTGAGAACCAGCAATTGAAGGAATGCATAAAACAGTTAGAAGATCAACAGCAAATGTTGGAAAAGGAGGTAAAAAGACTTAGAGAGGAGATGATGGTAGGAGAAATGGAATATGAAGGATGAAAAGCCCAATGGGAAAAAAAGAAGGCTTTGCTCCAAAGCACAGTAAAAGAGAAAGAGATACAAAACGATAAATTACGAGAAAGATTGGAATATCATGAGATATTGGTGAAAGAATGCAAGCAAGAGAATAAGAGGAGGAAGCTTGAGCTTAAGGATCAGGCGCAATTAATCAATGATATCTCGAAAGAATGTGCCAAGGAAAGGAGGGAAAAGGACAGACAAGCCACCCTTTACCAAGAATTGCAGGGGAATGTCGACCAGTTAGAAAAGATGATAGCGCAAGCGAAATGGAAACTGCTGCCTGAATCTGAATATGCTTTGAAGACATTCAACCCTGTGAAATAAGAAGCAAGATTATATGAGTATCTCAAAAGATGTCATTGTATTCTAAGGAGCCTTCCTGAGCCTAGGTAATAGCATAATACTATGTATGCTTTACAAATAATATAATCGTGTTCTCGAACCTTGAAACTTATAAATGAATAGTGTAACTCCCGTGGGATTTATCCTCGTTAGAGCTATGCAAAAAGACGTATACGCTATATGAATAAGTATCATAGCCATGCATATGCCCTGTCATTCACGGTTAGACTATCAAATGATGCCATTATAAAAATAATGTAATTTACTCTCAGCAGACACCATTTTGACAATTGCCACAGTATCCTTTGATCGGCCGAAACTTTGGTCACAATAAAATTATTTGTAGAAATAAAACTGATAATGCACTTACTTCAACAGGAAACCAATATGGCTCCCAATAAGGCAAATCCGATCCAGCAACTAGTTGTACTAAGAAGAGTTTACTTAACAAGATCCCAAACAAAGAGGATAATGGAAAAGCAAGAACAAGTGTAGAACTTATAGGGGCAAGTTTCAGAATTAAGAGAATAGATCTCAAAGTTAATGAAGATGATGAGAGAAATGTCCCAAAACAAAAAAACCACCCGACTAACACCGGAACCAAATCTACCAGTAATTCCCCACTTACAACAACAATTGATCCTCATGCCCAAAAGCTTCATGACCAAGCCTCAACTTCTTTCACCTTCCAAACTCCTATCCCTGACCCAATAATTACCTTCAATCTAATATTCCCAAGCAATGAATTACCTGTCTCCTATCACTAGGCTGCCCCGAATGCAGAATTTCATCCTTCAGCACCGATCCCTTCAGCTTACCCTACAACTAATTTTCCAACTGGGGGAATAGCTCATTCAATAGGAGGAGAAAATAGAGAGAAAGAAAATGAGAAGTTATCTGCTCTAGAGGAAAGACTAGGAGCTATTAAAGGGTTAAATATGTATGGCTCAGTTGATATGTCTTCACTGAGATTAGTGCCAGATGTAGTGGTACCACTAAAATTTAAAGTCCCAGAATTCGACAAATACAACAGAAGCTCCGACCCACGCATCCATTTAGCCACCTACATAGCCAAGATGTCCGCTCTTACAGAAGACGACATACTTTTAGTACACTTCTTTCATGAAAGCCTCACAGGGGCCGCCTTACGTTGGTGCATACAATTGGACAGGAGTAGATTACGCTCTTGGAAGGATTTAGCGGACACTTTCCTCAAACAATATAAGTTCAACTGTGATGTCACCCCCACACAGAGAGACCTCCAAAACCTAGTGCTGAGGGAAAAGGAGAGCTTTAAGGAGTATGCCCAGAGATGGAGAGAAAAGGCAGCTGAGGTTTATCCTCCAGTGACAGACAATGAACTCTGCTCTTTGTTCATTGAGACCCTGAAGGCTCTGTATTTCAATTTAATGATTGGGAACACTTCCAATAGCTTTTCTGATATCATTCAGACAGGGGAAAGGATTGAAGCAAATCTCCGGTTGGAGAGATTACAAGAAGTAGTAGGGGAGAGTTATGTGAAAAAGTCTACCAATTTTGGGAAAAAGAAGGAAGGGGATGTGCACTCCATTTCAAAGCAGACTCACCTACCATCACAAAATAATTTTTGCTCGTACCCTCCAGCCTAAAACTCAATGGTAGCAAACGTTCCTCCTCCATTCTTGAATTATCCTTGCCCATAATATCCTCCCCAAGCTGCTTATAATCCTAGACCACCTGACCAAACTGCTCCTTTTGGATCACCTACTCCTCAACCTGGTCCAAGACCATCAAGGAATCCTGATCCATCGTTACCGCTCCCACTCAGTGAAATCTACCGTTACTTGTTGGATATCAATCAGATAGTGTCCATCCCACTAGACCCCATCCAGCCGCCATATCCTAGGTGGTATGATCCCAGCGCCAGATGTGAATATCATGGCGGGGCTGTGGGACATTCAACAGATAACTGTGGAGCCCTTCGAGGAAGGGTACAATCCCTGATTAGGAATGAGTGGTTGAAGATTGAAGGGAATGGCTCTGCTCCTAATGTCACTTCAAACCCATTACTCCACCATGATACGGGAAAAGGGAACGGTGTGAGTGTGATAGAATCCCTAGATGAGAACTTGATTACGAAAGTGGATCAGTTAATCCCGTACTTTGATGAGATTCTCACGATGACAGTACTGGAAGGGTACATACATCCACATGGGCTTGACTCTGAAAATGATCGGTCAGGCTCAGGATGCCCTTATCATGATGGAGCAGCCGATCATAAGTTGCAAAATTGTGATGAATTCAAGGAGAAAATCCAAAAGATAATATCGCTTAAAATCTTGAGATGTCAATTAAAGTCAAAAGAAGAAAAGGAAGTGAACACCGCCATCTATGGCGAAGACATCTCAAGATCTGCTCCAAAAATAGTCTTTTCTGTTCCCACCACATCAACACCGCCATCACCAACCCTGACAGTCATACGTACCCCACCACAGCTGCCAGTTACTAATACCCATGCTGTGCCTTGGAATTATAATTTTCAAGTTTTTACACAGAGTGCATCTAGCAGTACTTCCACTCCTTTACTCAACCATACCTACACTCAACCCATCACCACCCTTAAACCATGTTTCACCCCCCATGCTCACTTCAAAATGACTTATACGGCCCCCTCCAATGACTCTGCTCTCCAATTCACATCGAAATCTACCCTAGCAAATGACTCACCCCTACCAGATCAAGAAGTAGAATTTATTATTAGAAGTGGGAGGTGTTATAGCACTGATGAAAAGAAAAGCAAAGGGAAAGTAGAGGCAGGAGAGTCACCCGTGTAACACCCTCCCCGTAGCAACTCCGTACATTCTACTGTTCTGGTGACCGGTGTCGGTCCGGACAGCTAGAACGTCCGGAAAAATATTTAAACTAAAGTCAGGAACCATAATTATCTCAAATATTAATAAGAAAAATTTAGTAAAAATTTTAGAAATAAAATACAACCAAGTTAAACGAGCCGGTGCCCTAGCGAGGGGTAAATCGGAGGGAAGTTGCGGTTCTCGCAACGAGGAACCCTAGACCCGGGAGAAAAATTGTAAAATAATTTTTGGGACTCCAGAGAAGGGTTACTGAGGTTCCCATGGCATTAGAATGCCAAGAAAATATTTAGAAAGATTTTTTAATCGGTACAGACAATTTTGACCCGTTAAGCCAAACGGAGGGCATTTTGGTCATTTCGCCTTCAGAGGTGATTTTTGGCCGACTTGCCTAGTTGAGTAAATAATTATTATGATCTAAAATATGAATAAATATTGCTAAAAATTGAATTGAAAATGAGTAGAAAAGAAAAGAAAAAAAAATGAATTAAATGGGAATTTATGACATCACATGATGTCATTAGTGTACCTTCACCCACTCAAGTGTTGACACATGGCATAAACTAATTTAAAAGTGGTCAAATGGGCTGGAAAATGGAGAAAAACTAGAATTCCTTTTCTCCTTCAATTCCTTGCCGTGAACCATTTTTCCCTAACCTCCATGGACAAGCTTTTTCAAGCTTGATTTTCCCTAGCTTCCACACCATAAAAACCCTAGTTGTCTTCACAAAAAATTCACCCCACACCTTGAGGAAGCTTTGGGCAGCAAAAAGAAGTGAAAATAAAGAAGTTTATCAAGCTTGGGAGTTAGCTCCAACAAGGTTAGTGCTATCTTTCTCCATCTTCCTTTGGATATTCATGTTAAAACATTAAGTTAGGCTAAGAAATTGTGAGATTTGAAGGGAATTATGCATACTAGGGTAGAGGTAAATTTTGGCAGCCTATTGGGAGTGGGGATTTGATTGTTTTGATGGGCTTAGAGTGGAATAGAAATGGTGTTTGAAGTGTATATACATATTGATAATGAATTAATGTGCTTAACTAATGCATCTTGTGTAAATTCATAATGGGGATTAGGGTTTTGGGAGTGAAAACTTGACTTGGCTTATGAAATGATTAGTGAACATTCTAATGGTCAATTAGTGACCATTTAAGGTAAGTTGAACATAATTTGAAGTGAACTAATGCATGGCAAACTGAAATGGATGTGCTGCCTAGAGATAGCAGAAATGAGGCTGTGAGTCCAGCCTGTTTGGACTGCCATATCTTTGGCTGTGTAGGTCCAATTGGTGTTTGGCCAATTGGACATGAAACTAGACCTATAATGGCATAATTTTTCTGAAGAAACCATGTCCAAAAGACCAAAGCAAGTGGACCAAAAGTTGGCCCCATTCCGGATACCCTGCAACCAGCACCTGCAGAAATGACCAAATGAACAGTAACTGTTCATTTGGCCATAACTCACTGTAGAAATGGTCAATTGACCTGAAATTTTTACAGCAACAAGTTAAGACATAGACAAACAACTTTCATGAAGGAACCTACCCCAAATTATGGCCAGAACCTAACCCAAATGGCAGTGGAAGTCACTGTTCATGTTACTGTAGATATAGTAATTTCTGCAGAATGGTAATCCGGCCAGCTGTGGTTTTTGGACCATATCTGGAGCTACAAAACTCCAAATAGAGTGATTCAAAAAAGGAAATTCAACTAGACAAAATAAGGAACAACTTTCATGTTTTCCATTTCTTCAAATTCCCACTGCAACAGGGCCCAATGGAACAGTAAAGTTGGGTCTCAAAAACTGAAATTTCTGCCCTCCTTGATTTAAGTTGAGAAATGGAAATGGCAATCAATTCCAACAAGTTTTAAATACAAAATGTGGTATGTTTGGGGTGTTAAAACCAATACACCTATTTTCTATCCAAAAGTCAACATTTTTGTTGACCAATGAGGTGAATAGTGACACCAAAACTTGAAATTCAAAATTTGAAATTAGAAATGCATCTAGGGGACTTTAAATTGCAATTGGCAATTGATACTAGCAAATGTAAAATTCAAAATGTGGGATCTTGGTGTAATTAGAATTAACATATCCCTTAAGTATGAAAAAGTCAATATTTTGGTTGACTAGTAAGGTGAATAGTAATCAAAATGAGTAACAAACTAAGATGAAGACCTAGAACCAATTCTAAGCTTAAATGCTTAGAATTGTATGACAAATGTGGACTATGCATCCTAGTCAAAATTGTTTAAAAGAAATTAAGGCCATAAATTTGAAATCTATGAAATATTCATGGATTACTTGAAACATGAAAAATATGTCACCTAATTGATGTGAATAGATAGTTAGGGCTTATATGCCCATCACAAATGGAATTCATAAAATATTAGTAACTCAACTTGAAATATAAAATTTGTAATTACATAAGTAGATTCTTAAATGTATAAATGAGAAAGGAAAAATGTTTTGAATACAATGGTACATGTGAACCATTGTTTAGAATTGTGATCAATATGAATAACATAATGAATGAATAAATAAACCATATTAATGTATGAATGAGACATTAGTTCTCATTATTGTAAAGAGGAGAAGTATTTTTAGTACAATGGTATAAAAGAATAATTAATGTGAATTGTGATCATATAAATGATCAAATGAATGTATGAATTATGATTGAAATTTATCATGAAAAAATGAAGTCATAAAGCACAATATATTAACATTTTAAAATATCAAATGCCCTAGTATACCTAACAAGATTGGTTTGGATAGTTTGGCATGCCAATAGGGTATTGTGTTAGCAGTACTGCGAAAGGCTTTATGCTTGTATTCATGGCTTTATGCCCGTATTCATGGCTTTATGCCAACATTCATGGCTTTTATGCCCGATTATGTGTTATCATGGCTTTTTAGCCATCGCGCATACGTGGTTGACGCGTTACTGCGTCCCATGGTATGACCCGAGGCACGAGGCGCGGTGTCGGTGCCAACGACCGTTATCCAGTCCGGTCAATTTGTATAGGTTACTTGGGCATGGAAAAGTATAACTGTAATTGAACTGATTGTTAAAGAAAATACGAAAATTAAATATCAGGAATGATTATGATAGAATACAAAGAAACTCAAGATCATGAAGAAAATAATTAACAAAATGCATGAAGAAGTTAATATCATAAAACGTAATTAGCCCTCGACTAAACATTAAGTTGGTAATTATTCAGTTCTTATGAACACAATGGCTAAGAAATTATGATTTTTATTTGCATATTATTTCTTTCTATATTATTATTTGCACCACTAAGCTTTATTGCTTAGCGCGTTGCTTTTGCCACGCGTAGGTACTGGAGATCCCGATCGTGAGCCCAGTAGACCACAGACTGGGTGAGTCCATCCTGCAGTTCTGCGCAGTGTCCGTGTCACCTCGTCACCTGCAGTGCATTGGTAGGACACTAGGTGTCATTTTGATATTTTGTAGTAGATTTTTACTTTCTCATATGTATTTGAACTCATGTAATATATTTTGATGTTCATGTAAATAATGAAAGTTATGACTATGAATGCAAAATTTGAGCATTTATTTATCGCTTGTATATGAGAAATGGATGTTTGAGAAATGAAAGGATTATTGAGAATTGAAATTGAGAAATATTGTTGAGATTTTGGATATTGGAGTTTGTGATGATGGAATAAAAATATTGGAAGTGTTTTTAACAGGTTCCGAAGAACGGTTTTCTCCATTTTTAGCCGGTACTCCGCCGGATTTTCTTCAAAATCTTCGGAACCTCAAATGAATAATACTTTTGATAAATGGTTACAATAAATCATATTTCATAAATTAACTTCAAAAGCATGACACAAATTAAGTAAGGTATATTAGAGTGTGCCAGTACACCGTGTGGCATTACTTACTCGGGTATACTGTACACGAGTAAGGGGTGTCACAACTCGAGAATGGGGAAAAGGTGGGGAAAGTAATAGAAAGGGGAGAATCCAGTGAAAGGAAAGAAGAAGATGAAATGTTGTTGTAAATCATGAAGCAGAGTGACTATAATGTGATTGAATAATTAAAGAAAACACCTGCTCGAATCTCTTTGCTGTCATTAATATTGAGCTCGAAAGTGCATCGCCATGCCTTACAGAAGGTTCTGGACCAAGCCTTTCAAACCCCCGACATTACACCGGAGTAATTTGAAAAGATAGTTTGACAAATTCAGGCATCCAATTTCATCACTTTCTCAGAAGACGAAATAGACTCGGCTGGCTTGAAGCATACCAAAGCTCTGCATGTGATAGTTAAGTGTAAAGGATGTATGGTTGCGAAAGTGTTGATTGACAATGGCTTGGCGCTCAATGTCTTGCTCAATGCAACTCTAGTAAGACTCCCAATAGACCCATCTGGAGTTCGCCAAAGTGCCATGATTGTGAGGACATTTGATGGCACAAAGAGAGACGTGTTAGGAGACATTGACTTACCGCTTCAAATTGGGGCATGTACTTTCAATGTTACATTCCAAGTAATGGATATTGAACCAGCATACAGTATGCTGTTAGGAAGGCCCTGGATTCATTCAGTGAATGCAGTGCCCTCAACTCTGCACCAGAGGATCAAATATGTCATGAATGGTAAAATTATCACAGTGAGAGGAGAAGAAGCTATGCTAGTCACTAAGCCGCAGTCAGTTCCTTATGTGGAAACAACTGAACAATCCCTAGAGAGTTCATTTCAAGCATTAAAGTTGTAAGGAACTGCCCTGGGGGATGGGGGAGCTGTAGCCATGGTTGCAAAAGTGATGCTAAAAAATGGCTATGAAAAGGGCAAGGGATTAAGTGCCACCCTGCAAGGAATTATCGAACCCGTGTCAGCTGCTCGGAGAAATGGTCACTTAGGGTTAGGGTATAATGAAGATGCTTTGACTGATGTAAGGATCTAGATGAGGAACATAATTAGGGATCAGAGGTTCGACAGATCACTCGAAATGAGGAAAAGCATTCCGAAAATCACAGATGTTTTTACCAGGCCTATCATTGAAAACTTATAAGAATCTCCCTCAGGGTCATTGTCGACACCATATTTTGGCCGATCCCCAGAATCAATAAATTTCGAGGCCGATCCTCAACACTAAGTCTCCCTTTTCCAGCCAATTACATTTCCGATCTCTCTTTGCCAGATAACCATATTTCCGATTTCTCCTCAAAAAGGAATCGAATCAACACTAAGTCCCCATGTTATTTAAAGTTTCACCGATCTCTCAGACCAATTGTCAAATCTCATGACTAGTCTATTACATTCCCGAGCTCTCTTGACAAACGAAATTGAACCAACACTAGATCTTTAGGTCACCAGTTTCATTGCCGATCTCCCATTTAAAAAGTTTAAGAATAATCAAGTTAAGGTTCCAATTCGGTTTAATGATGATCCTGATCTTAAATGTTCAAGCCAAATTTCCAATTTTAATCAAGTCCCATTTAGTGTTGGTTCCCTACCGATCTCATGTTTATTGTGTTTTCCGATCTCTTATACTTAGGCTAATAATCACTTTTAGTTGTTTTAATATGCTCAGACAATCAAGTACTTAATCAATTTAGAGATTTTCCGATCACATCCATTCATTGAACAAAAGGGGAATTTCATTTCATATTAAATTTGTACAAGTCATTGGTGAGGATCACCCCACTGATCTACATTTTGCTCATTTCCTCTCTCACCCTCGGCCTCCTCCTCGCTTTCCTCTTCGTATTGGGGAGCCAGGTCGACCATCCAGGAGAAGTCCTCTTTGGGGTAACGCTTCTTGAGCTCAGCCAAGAGATCCCTATGAGCGGTCACATAAGCACCTGCCTCCCTTGTTACTGCCTCTTCCTCTTTTGCTTTGAGCTCTTCAGTAAGGTGAGCAACTTCGCCAGCCCGAAGCGCCTGAACTTCCTCGAAAACACGATCTCGCTCGGCCAGAACATGAGCTTGCTCTGCCAGCTTGTCCTCATAGAACTTCATTCGCCCCTCAATTTGAGATATGTAGTCCTGAGCGGACGAAAGTTGGGATCGGAGAGAAGACACCTCATGACCCATCTTCTCGACCTCCTTACCCAGGCGATGAGCCTTCTCCCGGACCATGTGCTGGTTCACCAAGCACTCCACGTTCAGGCTCATAGATCTAGTCAGGATGTCATCAAGACTATCCGGAGACAGCCTATCCCGATCTTCACGAAGGCAGATGAAGGACCCCAGGACCTTAGCGAAACCCGGGTTTTCTCGAACCGTGCGGTTCTTCTCCAGCGAGTGGATCAGTACTTGGGCACCGCGGGAAAGGGACCTTACAGGAGGTTAGGAAGGACCCCCTTCCGCACTCGAAACGACTGGAGGAGGTGGAGACGGCTCTTCTCGGCGAGGAGGAGATCAGACCACTTTTATGACCAGAGGTCTAAAAGGTTGAGACGAGCCTTCTTGTATTTCCCCGGGCTCATGACCGGGCGTTTGAAGCAGCTCGAAACGCTTCATCTCCCGTACCTTCTGGGAAATCTCTCTCTTTCGCTTTCAGCTCTCCTAGGAGGCTTCGCCGCTTTCCATACCTGCACCAAGAAGAGGTCAGTGAGATCGCTAAAGTCCAAAGATCTGAGTTATAGGAAATACCGAGGCCGAGGTCAGAAAGCTGAAACCCCCGATCTTTGCCAGTGATCAACTCCATTGTCCAATGATGCAGCTCGGCCGTCACTGCATCTAAACAAGAGAACTTCTCTCTGGACGCCTGCTCCTTCAACTCCATCACCATTGCGCCCTCTTCCCTATTTAGGGCAATGTGCTTCGTAAGCAAGGGACCCTGATGCAGCCAGCTACGAGGAAAACCCTCGAAGCCGTTCGGAATTTTGCTCCTTAGAATGAAGAAGCGGTTCTTCCAATTCTTCAGGGAGGAGGGCAGATCGGTGAAAAGCCCGCAATGTGGCTTCGCCTGGAAGAACCAGTACTCGTCGTCCTTTCGACGAGTTAATCTATGCAGTTCGGCGAATACCTTAGCCGTAGGACGGAATCCTTTAGCTCGGCAGAGGCCTCGGAAGGCTACTAAGATCCGCCACGAGTTCGGGTGGACTTGGGCTATGCACACTTGGTGAAATTTTAAGACTTCCTTGAAGAAGTCGTCAAGAGGGAACCACAGCCCGGTTTTTAGTTGTTCTTCGTATACTATAATCATGTCGTTCCCTTCGAAGAAGTGATCGGCTTGGAGATCGCCGTGACATCGGATAAGTTCGTACGAATCGGGCTCAATGTTGTACTCCTGGCTGAACGACTGCAGGTCGGTTTCTTGCAAGATCGATGGCAGCTCGTCCATGGGAAGATTCTCTCTCCCTGAAGAAGGTACATGCCGTGATGGTGCTGCTTGTCCCCGTGCTGGAACAGAGACCCTAGGAGGTTCAGGTCGCACGCTTGGTCCAACCACCTCCACTTCATCAGATGACCACGAGACCTGAACGGAAGGGGGGCTTGCCGCTCTCTGACCCTCGACGCAGAGGAAATAGAGAATTCAAACTAAAAAGAAAGATCAAAACCCTTACCGGAGCTCGATCGGTGTCGGAAGAACTTGAAAAATCGAGAGAATTTTGGAATCGCTCGCGAGATGCTGAAAATGACATAAGGGAGCAACTGGCTGGCCCATCCCCTATTTATACCCGTCCGAGCATTTAATGCTCACGGTGTCCCAAGCGGCGCATCGGTTAACGGGATTTGCCAGCCTTTTCTGACACGCCTCGCGTATGTCCCAGAGATTCTCTAGGGAGATCGGCTAGTTAGAGATCGGTAGACTGAGATAAATATTTTGAATTACAGATCGAATAAGGGTCATTCAAATTAAAAGTCGGATCGGGTAAATACTTCAGAGATCGAAAAATAACCAATGCAATAATAATAAAAATGATAATTGACAAAATAAAATTTTATTTCCAAAAGGTCGGATTACATCATTTGGGCGATCTCTAGAGATCGGATTACATTAAAGGTCTAACTACATCATTTGGGCGATCTCTAGAGATCGGATTACATCAACGATCTGATTACATCATAAGAGCGATCTTTGGAGATCGGTGGAACATCCCATCTAAAGGCCTATGTCAAAGCCTAGTCTCGTGGCTGAGTCAAAAGATGTGTTTGACCAGGAGACCAGCTGTTGACATCAGATAGATGTACAGCTTAGATGGGGGGACTATGACTCTCATGAAAATGAGAGATCATCATCAAAGTTACCGCTCGAAACCGAGCCGCTGTTGGAACAACCAATGAGATGAGGAGCCAGATGAACGCCAAGGAGCAGTCACCGGTGTTAAGAGGAATATTAGCAGTCTTCTCGCCCGAAATCAGTTCGCCATTTGTATCGGTCGAACGATTCGAGATCAATGAGATCGAGGTCCTCGATCCAGTTCTGTAAATTAGTCCGGTTCTCTCACGGTCATCAAATGAAGTTATCATAATTTCCCGTTCACTGGGATCGTAAATTTTCAGTCGGGGAATAAGAAGAACAATCGGAAAAAGATCAAAAACCACTGTCATGGCAGGGACTATTGCAGGAGCAAGAATTGTGAGTAGGAAGGGGAGAAAATCAAATGAGGGGGGGGGCTTTCCGGTTGAAGGTATATATATAGGAAAATCCAAGCATTTATTGCTAAGCAGAAAACGAAGCGGACGTTTTGGGAATCGAGGGAAATTAATGCTTTGACTAAACCTGACCGGACGAAGGAGGAGACCGGAGTAGGAGAGATCGGAAAAGAGGAGCCCGGCATGAGAAGATCGAAAAAGAGAAGAGATCGGAAAGCGAAGAGAATAAGACGCCTACCGTTGTCGTCATAATCAGAGCCGAGGTAGTTAAAGCGTTGCAGGTGAAATCTCAACCGCGCCCGAATCGCGCATCGACATATGCGGGACATGTCATGACAGTGCTGTACATCTTAATCTCCACCGTTGATCCGACTTGTAAGGACGAGCCCGGAGCCCTTGGATCAAAGAAGAAGACGATAAGACCAGCGCCTTTCACTCCTAGCCCTCGGATCACCCCGGACAAGAGAATTTGGGACCGTCAGATTACAAGGGAGAAAGGACAAATATTCTGAAAGGGATCCCAACCATTCATTATGATTCTCTTTAATTCCTGAGCCTCAGATCGTGTCCTTTGAAATCCTGACCCTCCATCTCCCTCAAAATAGATCTTGGCCCTTCAGGGGGAGCACCCGGTTCCTATAAATACCTGCATGAAAACTGTTCAAAAAAGAAGGGAGGACGAAAAAAAATATTGAAATATAGCGGAAGGACTCTGAAACTTAATTCAGCTCGTCACTCTGTTATTTTGAGCTTTCATAAGAAAAACTTTGGAAACCAGTTTTCTGAAGTATTTTCTTGCAAAGGGATTTTGAATACTGAAACTCTCCATTTTCAGTTCGTTCATTATTCTGTGACACTCTTACTTTCTGTCTTTATTTTCACTCCCGTTGTTCAAACTTAAATTCATTCAAACTCGGTTATTTTAACCTGACGGTATTTCGGCAAAGTGTCCTTCATTTCAAAGCGAACCTTAGTCCTCCGGCTATCAACCTGCAGTCCTATCACGTTTTGTGATTCCGTAGTTATTTTAGTAGATTTGACTCCTTACAGGTGAGTGTTTATATTGCTGCTCTACCAAGTGCTCGTTTTATTTCCTTTATTTCTGTGTTTGTAATTTTCACCAAGTTAAAAACGCGAAGAAGGTCATTCTCGAGTTTATTTCTTTGTTAATCAGTTCATCCTTTTGTTAATCTTTATTACTTCTTAATACAGGAGTTCCGGTCCCGAATAGCGTAGAAGTAGTTAGACAAAATGTAGGTAACTGTGTTTTAAGCGTTTCTTTGAAATAATAGAAGGTCTGGATAACAAGTCAGGAAAATAGTAAAGTATTAGGCCAACATAGAAAACGATTGGGAAAACGTCACAAAGCGAAATAAAACTAAATCTTAGCTAAATGAATAGAACAGATCGGGTATCAAAAAGGTATTGGCTAGGCGACCACTCAGGAGGTCGGTAAAATCCGGTTCAGTATCCCCTGTCTAGTCACGAGGTACCAAGGAGTTAAAAGAAGTCTTATTCCGATCCCTGGCACCCGTGAATATCAGAACCCTTAGTCTTAAGCTCTTATAATGTGTAGCTGTAATCAAACTTCAATCGGTCGGAAAAGTCCTTATCCGACCCCCATTAAAATATAAGAGATCGGAGGAGAGTTCTTATCCGATCCTCAAGCTTAAAAATTTTAATAAATATTAAAGAGATCGGAGGAGAGTTCTTATCCGATTCTCACCTAAAATTTTAACAAATAATTTAAAAGAGGTCGGAGGAGAGTTCTTATCCGATCCTCAAGCTTAAAATTTTAATAAATATCAAAAAGAGATCGGAGGAGAGTTCTTATCCGATTCTCACTTAAAAATTTTAAAAGAGATCGGAGGAGAGTTCTTATCCGATTCTCAATCCAAAATTTTAACAAATATTTAAAAAGTGATCGGAGGAGAGTTCTTATTCGGTCCAAAATTCTAATTTTAATCTAAAAGAGATCAGAGGAGAGTTCTTATCCGATTCTCAAATTGAATTCTAATAAATATATAAAATAGCCCCTCAAACAAAACTAATATACAACAGTAACTCACTAAGGTTGTCTCATTTACTTATGTATCTGGGTAATCCCAATTAGTGAAAAATCAAATATTCCTTTTTGTTAAAAGGATTAACATTTCCATTCAAGCCCTCCTAACTATCAATTCTAATTTATAAAGAACGCGAAGTTAAATCTGCTTACCCTTATTGAGGGACGAGGTGGGGTGCCTAACACCTTCCCCACCCGTTTACGGACCCCGAACCTAGAATCTCTGTTTTTGAAGTGGTTTCATTTATTTTCGCAAATGGTTTTCTTTAATTTCCCTCAAAATTAAAGTGGCGACTCCTCACTCTTTCCCACTTCGGTGAGTGATCGTCCGGGCGACCGCAAAACACCTTGCGACAGCTTGGCGACTCCACTGGGGACGGGTATGACTTAACCCCGGTCCAGAGGTCCAAAAGTAGATTTAATTTTTCGATCAAATTATAGTTAGGTGGGCTCACCCGGCAATATTTTATACATTAGTTATTGATTATTCCTACTAACCATTTTGCTTGTCTTGCTTGTTTTACTTCCCACAACGCTCTTCATTTGAAAAAAAATGGGAAAAGAAATAAAAATCCCCCTGTATTGGGAAGAGGTAAAGGTGTCCCTTCACACACTGAACACTCACATAATGTCCTCACACACTTCAGCCCTATACCCGGGCTTTCTTATCCTTTTAGGAAAGTAGGAGGGTGTCATGTAGCGGTACCCGTGGGTTTTACCCCATTAGTATCCGTGAAGGCTTCTGCTCAGATTGAAACTCGTTCTATTCACTGCGATAACCGTGGAACTCTCCCGATAGTATCATGGGGAATAGAATGGGGCTCTACTATTTACAGTAAGGGCAATTTGGGAACCTGTGGCTTTTAGAAAATTAGACCTTGAGCTAAACTATCACGATAGCTGGAAGCTGTAGCAAGCTACCCTATAAGGTAGAACTACCCAATTAGGTAGCACCCAGCCAGTTCTAAGACTCTCCTTATTTTAGGACAAAAGGGGCATACTTACTCTTACCCTATTCTTCTTATGTTCTATTTAGTTCTTATTTTTAAGGGTAATCTTGGATCATACTGTTAAGTAAACCTACACACTTTCCTACTTTGATAAATGTGTAGGTGTCACTCTGCCAACAGTATAATTCAAGATTACCTGAATCTATCCTGCTAATAAGTTTTTCCCGCAGGCATCATCAAAATAAGGTCTGTAAAAGGATTAGCATCATTTTTAATATGGCATCCTCGAGTCAGTCGGCAGAAGAAGTTTAGAATGCTAAACCTTGGTCCGAATCAGCTCATAATTCAGTGCCCCCACGAAGTAATGTCACCAGGAGACATACTGGCTCATTACCTCCACTAGACCTGAGCAAGATTTAAGTCAGGATGAATAGTCTCGGGGGTCTGGCCAATGGTTGGAAGTCATTTCCCGATCAGGTCAAAGCACAATTTGAGAAGAAATATGGGAGGATTGCAACCTTGATACAAGTCAAAGTTCAAGTCCCGGCACTAAAGGCTATGTTGCCAGTTTGGAATCCTAAGTTTGGGGTGTTCTCTTTTAACGACGTTGATACTGCTCCCACTATGGAAGAATATCAAGCGTTGCTAGAAATCCCTTATACGGCGCAGAATCGGATTTACCTGCACCTCGAACATAGGTAAACCTGGAAACGGTTAGCTCATATGCTGGGGATTCCACGAGAAGAAGTAAAGGCGAGGGAAACTGTCAAAGGAAACACACATGGATGGTATTGGACTCATCTCAAGAAGGGGTTAGATCAATGCATCCAAGATGAACAGTGGGATCGAGCTTCATTGATATTCGCTTTAGCAGTCTATGGCCTGATCTTATTCCTTGGACCTTCCAGAATCATAACCTGCGGTGTTGTAGAAATGTTTTGGGCAGTGGAGAAACAGAAGGTCAATCCAGTACCGGCAATTCTTGCCGAGACTTTCTTAACCCTTACTTACTGCAGACAACAAGGCAAGGGATCCATTAAGTGTTGTTCTCAATTGCTATACCTCTGGATCATCAGTCATATGTGTCCTGTGGAGATGAAGGGACTAACTTGGTACCTTGACCAGCCTCTCATCGAGAAAATGACCAGGCTAGTAATCAGCCCGAAGAATGAGCCGCAGTGGCAAGAACGGATTTTGAGCTTCAATAGCCATGACTACTGTTGGAGGAAACTGTGGACATCGAGTCAATCCATTTTGATCAGCACGGGAGGTCATCAATCTGTATCCCTAATCGGAGTGACTGGATACACGAGTTACACTCCAGCGTTAGTAATGAGACAATTTGGCTCAACACAATCCGGAATCAACATTGAAGAATACCACTAAGGTCATTTCTACCATGAGCTCAAGGAAGAGGAAGGGTTGAAAATGGCTCACAAATCTTGGGAAAACATCACTCTGACAGAGAGGTCGCCTAAAGGTCCAAGTGCCATGGGCGATTATCTTAAATGGAGGGCTGACAGGGACTAAGAACACTTAACTGCAGATTCAACAAAATTCGAAGACAGCGACCATTTGGCCGATTCCCTACAAAAGGCAAACACCGAAAACTCGCAACTGCAAGAACAAATAAAACAATTGGAGGATCAACAGCAAAACCTTAAAAGAAAAGTGAGAAGGCTCAGGGAAGAGGCAAGGGCCGAAAAGATTGGCTTCAAAGAGCAAGAGGCACGGTGGAAAAGGGAAAAAGGCTCTCTCCAAGCTCTAGTAAAGGAAGTAGAAGTACAGAATAGTAAATTTCAGGAAAAAATGAAATACCAAGAAATACTCGTTGAAGAGTATAAACGAGAAAACAAAAAGAAGAAGCTCGAATTGAAGGAACAGGCACTACTCATCAACGATATTCTGAAAGAATGTGCTAAGGAAAGAAAAGAAAAAGAAAGACAAGCCGCTCTCTATCAAGAGCTGAAAGAAAATGTTGACCAGCTGGAGAGAATGATAGCACAGGGAAAACAAAAACTCCTACCTGAATCCGAGTATGCTCTGAAAGCGTTCGACCCTGCCAAACAAGAAGAAAGGTTATACAAGTATCTCAGAAAATGTCATCTCATTATAAAGAACCTCCCTGAGCTTAGGCCAATGTAAAGAATGCTGTGTACAAATTATTCAGATAATAGAATGATTTTTGGGCCATTGTTTAGCAAAATGATGAATGAATAGTATGACTCCCGTAGGAACCCCCTCGCCAGGGTCATGCAAAAAATTGGATGTGCCATATAGACAGGTATCATAGATGGGTATTCAATCCAGTCATTCATAGTCAGACTATCGAACGATGCCATGATAAAATTGATACAATTATCCTTCTGCAGACTTCATTTTGGCTCCCAAATGCCGCTGTATCCTTTGTCCGAACCAGGACCTTTAGTTTTCACGAAATTCAAAATTTATTAAAAGTTTTTTTACCTCCCCACAGGAAATCAACATTGCTTCAAACAAAGCAAGTCTGACCAAGCACACGGTTCAACCCAAGCGAGTGTACTTAACAAGATCCCGAACAAAGAAGATAATGGAAGACCAGGAACAAGTACAGAACCTACAAGGGCAAGTGTCCGAGCTGAAAGATCAGGTCTCAGAACTTATGAGACTAATGAGGGAGATGTCCCAGAATAAACCTGCTTCAGAACCAAACTTACCACTACCTCCTCCACCACCTACAACAAATGATCCGCACCAAGCTTCAACTTCTTTTACCTTTCAGTCACCTATCCCGGACCCGACAATCACTGTCAATCTGGCTATGATAAATAATGACCCACCTTTCTCCTACTATCCAGCTGTTTCTAATCCCGAACCATACCCTTCAGTCCTAGTCCCTCCAGTCCACTCCACCCCTCATCTCCCAACTGGGGGAGTATTTCATGCAATAGGAGAAAATAAGACCAGGGAGAATGAAAAGCTGTCTGCTCTGGAGGAAAGATTGAGAGCAATAGAGGGGTTAAACATGTATGGTTCAGTCGATGTGGCGTCACTGAGACTAGTGCCGGACGTGGTGGTGCCGCCTAAGTTTAAGGTCCCGGACTTTGACAAATACACCGGGAACTCAGATCCCCGCATTCACCTGGCAACCTACATTGCCAAAATGTCTGCCTTGACAGAAGATGACAGACTTCTCGTCCACTTCTTTCACGAGAGCCTCTCCGGAGCAGCCCTGAGATGGTGCATTCAGTTGGACAGGAGCAAACTACGCTCCTAGAAGGATTTGGCTGATGCCTTCTTGAAGCAATACAAATTTAACTGTGATGTGGCTCCCACAAGGAGAGACCTTCAAAACCTAGTGCAGAGAGACAGGGAAAGCTTCAAGGAATATGCCCAGAGATGGAGAGAGAAGGCTGCAGAAGTATATCCTCCAAAGGATCGACAATGAAGCTGTTCCTGTTCATCGAGACATTGAAGGCTCCTTACTTCAATTTGATGATTGGAAACACTTCCAACAGCTTCTCGGATATTATCCAAGCTGGCGAGAGGATAGAAGCTAACTTAAGGATGGGGCGACTGCAGGAGTTGACTGAGAATCCTGCAAAGAAAACTGCCAGTTTTGGCAAGAAAAAGGAAGGTGATGTGCATTCCATCACCCGGCAGAATAATTACTCCCCACTTCCCCAAAATAACTACCGGCCATACTCTCCCGCTCATGGCCAAACCATTGCAAACATTCCACCTCCTTTCCCGAATTATCCACACCCGCGCCCCCAGTATCCCCCACCTGCAAATTACCAACCCAGACCACGTCCTCCTCCTACCCAACCAAGACCACCTCAAAATAACCCCAGACCACCAAGGAACCCTAATCCACCCCTTCCCCTTCCGCTCAGCGAAATATACCGATACCTCGTCTGTATAAACCAGATAGTACCGGTTCCCCTAGACCCGATTCAGCCACCATACCCCAGGTGGTATGATGCCACTACCCATTGTGAATATCATAGAGGGGCACAAGGGCATTCAACTGATAACTGCGGAGCACTCAGAGGGCGAGTGCATGCCCTTATCAGGAATGGGTGGTTGAAGATTGAGGGAAATGGTTCCCTCCCCAATGTTACCTCAAATCCGTTGCCTAATCATAATGCTGGCAATGGTGTAAACATGATAGAATCAGACGGGGAGAGGTCGACACCAGAAGTAGATGAGCTGATTCCTCACTTTGAGGAAATTTTTGCCATGGCGATGAGGGAAAGTTACCTTTGCCCTCAGGTATCAGGATCAGTAAAGGATACGGGATGTCCTTACCATGGGGGGGCAGCTGATCATGAGCTGCGAGACTGTGAGGGATTCCAACAAGAGGTCCAGAACTTACTGTCCCTCAAAATTTTAAGATGCTAAAGGAGGTCGAAAGTGGAGGGCGAAGTAAATACCGCCAGGTTTGGCCAGAATACCTCAACCCCCAATCCTAGACTAACTTTCTCTGCCCCCAATGCCCCAATACCACCACCGCCAGTAATAGTCATCCGAACCCCACCTCAGCTCCCAGTTACAAATACTCATGCTGTGCCTTGAAACTACAATTTCCAAGTCTTCACTCAAGAAGCATCCAGCAGTACATCAGCTCCTAACCTCGCCCATACTCCACCCTCGATACCTCCTAAATCGTGCTTCGCCCCCCCACGAACATTTCAAAATGACTTATGCCGGACCTACCAGCAGTATTACTCCCCAAACTAATCCTCAGCCCATCACTGCCACAAGATCCTCCCCACCTGAGCAAGAAGTCGAGTTTATAACTCGAAGTGGGAGATGTTACGGGAACGAAGAGAAAGAAAAGAAGAGAGGGAAAGTAAAAATGGGAGAGTTACAAAAAAGTATAGAAGAGGAGGTTGAGAAAACGGAGGAAGTAGAACCCGCCGGGCCTAAAGAAGAGGATGAACTGTTGCTTCAAATAATGAAGCAGAGTGAATATGACGTGGTTGAGCAGTTAAGGAAGACACCCGCTAGAATTTCACTATTGTCACTAATTTTGAGCTCTGAGGTGCACCGTCAAGCCTTGCAGAAAATCCTGGATCAGGCCTTTGTAAACCCCGACATCACACCGGGGCAGTTCGAGAAGATAGTGGGACAAATCCGGGCATCCAGTTTTGTCACTTTTTCCTAGGAAGAGATAGATCCTGCAAGCTTGGCACACACTAAAGCCCTCCATGTGACAGTGAAATGTAAAGGTTGTATAGTGGCCAAGGTCCTTATTGATAATGGATCAGCGCTCAATGTACTGCCTAGTGCCACCTTGGCCAGGTTGCCGGTTGACCGATTAGATATACGTCAGAGTGCTATGGTGGTAAGGGCCTTTGACGACACAAGAAGAGAAGTCCTGGGGGACATTGATTTGCCCCTCCAAATCGGTGCATGCACCTTCAACGTCACATTCCAGGTGATGAACATTGAACCGGCCTACACTATGTTGCTGGGGAGGCCTTGGATCCATTCTGCGAATGCCGTTCCCTCGACTTTGCACCAGAAGATAAAGTACATTATGGACGGCAAAATCATC